>NC_143530.1:18041307-18201071 GCF_031878675.1 Megascapheus bottae | reverse complement strand
TGTCATTGCTCACTCAACGTAAAACCAAGCAATAGGCTTGTATTACTCTTAAGATAAAGAACAAACTCCTCGATGCAGTTTGGAAGCCCAGAATGACCTGGCTTCTCCCTCTCCACTTTATTCAGCACAACTACATGCAATATTAAACTCAGGTTCTACAAGCAACTTCACCCCTCTTTCCCACTTCTGGGTTTTTTGTTGTTGTTGTTTTGGGGTGAGGGGAGTAGTTGCTAGTCCTGGGGCTTGAACCCAGGGCCTGGGCACTGTCCTTGGATTTTCTTGAGGCTAGCACTCTACCACTTGAGCCACAGAACCACTTCTGGCTTTTTCTGTGTATGTGGTACTGAAGAATAGAACCCAGGGCTTCATGCATGCTAGGCAAGCACTCTTTCCACTAGGCCACAGTCCCAGACCCATTTCTGGGTTTTCTTATCTGCTATTGTTTCAACAAGAAAATGACCCCTTTGATCTTGGTCTAATAAGTCTGATTCACTTCTATAGGTCAGGTACAGTTGATTCTAGAGAGGTTCTGTTCTAAATGTGGGCTCATAGCCTAGAGCAGCCCCTGCCAAGATTTTTCACACAAACTCAATTGTTGTAGTATGTATGTATGGAACAAGCATCCCACAGCCACTGTGCTCTGGGAATTGTGTCGAGCCAGGCAATGTGCTTGTCTGGTTCACAAATCTTACTCCAGTAGCCACATAAAGACAGCTCCCACATATTCGAAACAAGAGGTCATTGAGTAAGTATAGCATGTTAGTCCAAGTACAGCAGACAAAGGCAATAATACTTGAGAAATCCTTAACACTTTACTGGCACTGTTTCTTTTAGATTTAGTTTCTGCAGATGTCTGAGCCCCTCAAAGCACCTTTTAGATTGATGATTTGATGGGCTGGCTTGAACTTCAGGAGAACACAATACAAGGCCTTTGCTGAGAGCTTCACAAGTCCTTCCTGAGATCCTTACCATTGTACCAGGGCATCTGCTGCTTTACATGGGAGGGGAAAAAAGTCTGATTCTGAATAACGCAGGAGTCCCAAAAGAATTCCTGCACATACATACCCCATAGAAAGCAAAGAAAATCATTGTGTAAGTCTGTGATAACCCGAGAATGTCCAGAACTGTTAACAGATTTTCATTTTATTCAAGTTCTTGAGGGGAAAAGTAAGAATATATTGGGGTTTTCCCCCGTTCCCTATCCAATTTCAAATAACCAAATACAAATATATCCGATATATCAGGTAACAAAGTGAGATACTGTAACAATATGAGATAACCAAGGGACAGCAAAAGAGATGAGAGATAACATAGTACCTTAAGAACAACAATCATTCATTATATGGCTTATGTTTCTATATCCTAGAGATCCTTTCATTTAGCGTCCTACTATATGGCCTTTTGTATCAAGGTTTTGCTCTATTGCAAATCTCTGCTAGGAGAGCCCAAGATTTCTACTGATTATGACAAATGAGGGAAACCATTGAGCCTAAGTTCCTTTGAGTCTGGCTTACTTCACTTAATATGATCTTTTCTAAGTCTTTCCATTTCCTAACAAATGGGGCGATGTCATTCTTTCTGACAGCAGCATAGAATTCCATTGTGTACAAATACCACATCTTGTTGATCCATGTGAAAGGGTATCAATGTATGGGAATTAATGCACCATCTATCTGGCAAATATCATGTAACCCTTCTATTAATTACAATAAAAATATATGAAAAAAATATATATTGGGCTAGAGTCGAAAAATTCTCAAACTCATGGTAGTCAATGGTAGTCCATGGGGCCAATTAGGAGAAAGGGGCAGGAAGGGGTTCAGTTAGGACAGAGGAAGTGGACAAGAAGGAATCCCTACCCATCTGTGTCTCTGCCCTCTTGAACTTGTTAGTGATGAGCAGTGCTTGACATAAAAAGTGCCACCCACACACAGAGGCTGCAAAGCAAACCCTGACAATTGCTGAAAACGAATTATCTAATTGAGAGAGAAATAGAGAGAGAGCCTTTCCTGAGATAATTGAGCATTGCCTCCTAGGAAATCAACACAGTTGTAAGGGTTTCAAAAGTATTTGGTGGTGAAAGCTTTTTCTCATCTATCCTAGTGGTAATATAATCTAGAAATGTCTCTTAGTAGCAAGAAAACAAGCAACAAGAACTTGGGCATCCCTCATGTGTTCCCAACTCAATACCAGCTGTAATCTGGTAGTAAAGGGAAGAATGGTAGAGGATGTCTCTCCCTTTATAGAACTTCAATTTAAAAATATACATAAGTATGTATGTATATATGTATGTGTATATGTTTAGATGGACAGAGACCTCACAGTTTAAAACAGAGACTCACAGTTTAAAACAGAGACACCAAATTCTAACTCTCCAAATTCCAGTGTGATATCATTTATACCCAATAGAAGGACTAAAAAAAATATCATCAGGTGGAACTCTCTAACATTGCCAGTAAAACTGGGAAATGGTACAAACATGTTTGAGAATTGCTTGTCAGTTTCGGATAAAATTTAACTGACACTGAATTTTGGCCAAATACATGCACATAGTACACACCCCGCTCCCCTCCCCCCAGCCAAAATCAAAGCAAATGTTCACAAAAATACTCTTCATTAAAAGTATTCAACAATAGAAGTAACCAAAATGTCTATCAACAGGATAACTGACACATTTTGGTGTGTACATACAAAGGAATACTCCTCAGTGATTAAAAAAAAAAACAATGATTTACCAATACTGTATAAAAGTATTTAAAGACTATTACACTGGATGAAAGAGGCCAGACATTGCAGAGTCAGACAATGAGCCTATATAATCTGGAATAACAGAAGCCATGATTCTATTTACATGAAATCTAAATATAGGGAAACTAATAAATTGTGAAAGAAGTCATAAGGGGTTCAAATTACCAAAGATATAGAAAAGTTTCTGAAGAACATTGGAGTGGTAACCATAGATGTATATATTATTTCACAGTCCTTCAAAATTAACTCAAATCTTAATTTGTCCAATTCAGAAGAAACCTTGTTGGTATTTCTCAGAACTTTTTGTTCTTTATAAGTTCTACACCAAGAAACTTTCCTTCTTCACCTTTTAGCGCATCACTGACCCTCCAAGAAAAAGACTTTTAGACATCTCAAGGCTTTGGAAGGAAGGGCAGATACTATTACCAGATTCCAGTAAGAAAGCCATAGCTCTGAGAGTATAAGCAACTTTCCTAACATCAACTGGCTAGTGAATGATGGAACAAACACATTATATCTAATTAATTATCTTTAAAATATTTGCTCTTTCCAAAACCAAAACCCTCAAAGCACCATTTTATAAGGTAGAAACTTCTCAAAACAGTGCTACAATTTCAATCTAGAGTTTCAAAAGAAGGAGGAGACTTAACACCCACAGAGTTTCTCAGGGAAGGACAGGTTAATATGTCTTTTGGGGGCCAAATCAAGATTAAAATCTTGCAACATATTGCACAATCTTATTTCCCAAACATATAAAAACTTTCTAAAATTTAATGTAGAAAAAAATATTATCAATACACAGACAATGACTAAAAGGCAGGAAAGGGGTATACAAAGGAGAAATTCAATAATCAAAATTTATATTGAGTATCTAGCTAACACTTCAACATAAATAATAAAATATAAATTTTGTCCAAAGTTTGTCTAATGTGTTTAAATATTGATAATGTCCTGTGTTGGCAGGGATGTGGTATCCTCAGATACACAGTATAAAGTAACATGAATTGGTATTACTTTTTTGAAGAACAATATGATAGCATTTATTAAAATATAAAACAGAAACTTTCCTCAATCCACAAGTTTTTATTACTGTTTTTAACTTTTCAGAGATGAAATAAGACTACATAGTTGGATTTTATTTTTTTGGAATGTTGATGCAATCCAGAAAGACAGCTTCTTAGCAGAAGTCCCAGGAGTTGGGGCCAGACTCTCATCCCAATACCCCTGAAGTTACACATGACAGCAAGAATTTTGATTTCTTTAGTTCTTCTGAACGTATAAAGTTCTTACACGGGTGTTCTCTTAATAAATTTATTTAACATTGCTATTTCCTAACCTTCTGATTTAGTTAATAAAGAGTCCATGTTCGCGCTGAAAAAAGCAGAGATCAAATGTGGTCTAATTCCCCCTTTAGTATTTCGGGCAAAAACTTTAATGTGCTCCCCAAAAGAAAGGTGCCCCAAATTAATTTGGGATGTAAGCTGGTGAACTCGAACAAATGTGTGCCACTCTTCCATTGTCTCCACAGAGCCTCTTTCCACTCAATCCCACCACTGACAGGAGGTTAACAGGAAGGAAGTGACCAAGACAAGATCCCATGAAAAGATGTCCAGCAGCTGCAGTCAGTTCTATCTCTGGTATGCTGGCAGCCAGACTCCAAAAGAGTAACTCTGCCAGTATCTCTGCAGTACACAGTGATCAAGGTGGATGGATTTCACAAGTGCAGCCTAGGAAAATCCCTAGAGCTCTCTGATCTCTCAGCCTCCTATCTCCATCACATTCCCAAGATTCTCTTGCTTCAGAACATGCAAGGTGATGTGACTATATCCTAGCTCTAATCCCCTTACTACCTTCATGGGCTGATACAGGCACAGCTTCTCTGAGCCTCTGTCTTCTTACCTGTAAAGTAGGGATGCTGATGGCTGCTACCTAGAAGAGATATGGGACCTCAATTTAATAATGAAAAGCACTGAGAGCAGCATCTGAGAGCTGGGATGCACTCCATGGTTTCTATCTACAATTGATAGGCTAATCATAAAGAAAACCTACAGAGAGCACAATAAGCAGAGGTATATCTGTGAAAGCATGTGTTTGTGCATGCATGCATTGCATACTTAATGAGACTGGGGAGTCGCGTTTCCTGAGCGGAGATAGTTTAATACTTTCATATCAGGGAAGAGGTTGTTTATTTCAAGAATCTCTCTAGAGAGTCGGGTTCTCAAGCTGTGTTACTGTCCATTTGTTAAAGAAAAAAAAACATTAAGATAGAAAATTAACAGGCCTGCACCAAAAGTTGAAGTAATCTTAGACACTCTTCTCTGCCTGAACAGCTTTCCAATATTACTTCCATTGCAAGGGCTCAATGAAGAAGCCATTCTAATAGGGAGCTTGCTGCTTCCATTCAGCCCCTACCCACCAAGTGGGAATGTTCTGCTACTTGATTATCATAAACAAGTAAAAATGATGCTACAATTTGCCATACTGCTGGATTCCAATCACATCACTCAATAGCCTCTGGTTTAATGTGGTACCCATGTGTGATTTCTGCAAATTGGAGAGGTCTCCTTTAGCAATTTTTCCCAGAGTCTATAAACATTGGAGAAACAAAAAGAAATAGTACTTCTGTACTCATTGCAATCTCTCTTCTGAGACTGCTCACATCTCTGTCATTAACAAGGCAGTCCTAACCAAGGGAAATCAGTCATGCTTTCCCTGCTGTATCCTCCCAAACCTCCACCCAGCCCTTTCTTCCAACATAAGGAGATGAAGCATTTCCACAGCAAAATGATCTGTGCTTCATTTCTTTCCACTCACTTGGGCTTCCTCTTTTGCCTGGAGTAGATTCAATACCGAATTATTTGGCTCAACTTATTTCCAGTGTTTAGAACACATTACCTGTTCCAAGAATACTGAATTAATACAAGTAAAATTGCTTAGTAGCATCGAACATTGTATATACTTCCTGACTGGAGTGTCATTGTTGTCAATTTCTTGGCCAAGCATCCTTGGAACTTAAAGAGGATGCAGCTGACAGAGAGCATCCTCAACTCCTCATCTCCATCCTCAAAACCACAATGCAGTGAGACAGAAATTCAAAGACACAGGAACCCTGGCTACTACACTGCTTTCTTCCTTCTTTCATTACATTTTAATTTATTTTTATTTTTACTTTAATTACATAGTTATACAAAAAAGTTACAATCACATATGTCAGGTTACGTGTCTTGAAATACATGACCCCTTCCATCATTCTGAAATCCCTACCCTCAAATTACACAGTTCCATTTTTATCTCATATATTTTTCATATAATATGGGCAATTTGCTCACCCTTCCTATTTTCATGTGTCCCCTTCATTACCCTTTTGCCTAAAACAAGTTATAAAATGTCCTGTTATACAATTTCTCTTAAGGAGTTGATTAGTTGTTCAGAAGAGTTATACCTTTGGATTCCTCTTCTTTACTCAGTTTGTGTGTGTTTGCCTCCACCATGAACTCTCATTTCTATCTTCAATAAGCCAGAGCCAGCCTCCTCTCCTTCCCTGAGAAGCCATAGGATATGCGAATTGATGAGGGGTTAGAGCATGACATAAAGGCTTCTGCTGCTTCCTGAACAGGTTCAAACTATATAGACAATTCTTAAATAATATCTAAGCACTATTTATATTTTCCACAAGTACCCTATTATCTGTTTACTTCCTAATTTTCCTCACATGGGAAATTCTCAAATGACCTGTTACATGCATGTCCCCATTCTGTTGTAGCTCTTACCCTGTTCTTGTTTTCTGCATCTTCACTCAAATGTTTCATACTAGTCATGAGCTCTGAAAATTAGGGCTATACTTAATTTAGGTGTATCTTTCTAACTTGTGCATACTTACTATAGAGAACATTTTTTTCATATATTTTTATTGTAATTATTAGAAGGGTTACATCATATTTACCAGATAGAAGGTGCATTACTTCACAAACATTGATATCCTTTCTCATGTCTTGGTCCCCATTTCCCTCCCCCCTACTCCCACCTCTCATCTTGTTTTCCCCCTTCCATATCCTATTTCAAATAACCAAATAAGCATATATACAATATATCAGAAAACAAGGTAAAATACTGTGACAATATGAGATAACTAAGGGACAGCAAAAGAGATGAGAGATAACATTGTACATTAAGGACAACAATCACTCATATGGCTTTTGTTTCTATATCCTGGAGGTCCTTTCATTTATTGTCATACTATATGGACTTATGTATTTAGGTTTTGCTCTATTGTAAATTATAGAGAACATTTTTAAGAAATTGCTTTCTGCAGCCTTACTCTGGCCCACTTCAGTCTGAGTGAGTGAGAGATAAAGCATACATGGGGAGAGATGCATGGTTCATCAGTAGAACCTTTATGGTAGAGGTTGGAACAGATTGGAAATGTTCTGAGTCAAGTATGGTAACAATAAACTACATTTAAAAAAAACATGAAGAAGGGGAAATAATAAAGGGGCCATCAAGATACCATTCACAAACAAAGTTTCCTTTGACACTATGATTAAATTGATGTGGCCAGACTAGTGCAATGCACAGTCCAGGGAGTACCCAATTCAAAACTGAAAAAGGTGCAAAAAGTGTTTCCAGTTGAACCCTTCATCAATAAACACCAGAAGCATTCTACTGTGGCTTGTCTTTTATTTTAATTCAATCCATCTTTTTCTCACTGAGCAAACACATATTCAGTATCTCTAGAATTTGGGGGACTCTGTCAGAATTCAGTGTCTCCTCAGTCATAGTCATGGAAATGTCTAGATTTTCTGTGTTACATGCTTTAGTCCTGATCTTAAAAGGCAGGTTAAGGCTATACCTTTAATTTCTTATTTCTCATAAAGAAAGCAATATAAATGTTTTCCAAACATTGCAGTTGAATAAATGCTTTCAGAATCAACTTACACTAAACCTAAAGTGGGAGAATACTAGAAAGAACTACTGGAAAAGGAAAGAAAAAAAAGTAAAAGGAGACCTAGATGTAACAATATAAGCATAAAGAAGGAAATTAGTTGAAAAGCAAATCTTAGTGGTCTAGAACAGATGGTTCACTTTTAATTAGGAAGAAAGATGGACAAGGGCTTTCATATTCTTTTCAGTGCTAAGGCTCTAGGTAACACATTGTGATATGACTTTAACTCATACTTCACTAACAATTGTAGACTATTTACTCCCAAAGATGTGCTCCTCTGATCTATGTTCTAAGCCATGTGGCTTACAGAAGCCGAAATAACCCCACAGTTCTGGGCTCAGCTCTGTATATGGATATTCCATTAACTTTTAGTGCATTAGGTTAGGTCAATTTCAAAGCGCGCGCGCACACACACACACACACACACACACACACACACACACACACACACCCTCATAATGCTCTTTCTCCTCTATTTCCAGAATAAAATGTCCCAGTCCTGAGTCTGTGAAAACAGAAGACCCTGGCTCACTATCCACATGCATTATTTCTAATAAATCACGTTCACATCACTGTGTAGATCAAATTTGTTGCTTCCTGGAAGAAGAAATACTTCCCCACGATGGCCTTGGTGGCCATATGGGAATCATAATAGTGACACATAACTCTCCTGCATTGTTCTTATTACATCATACTTGAGTGGACCTTTGGCAAAAGATGACTAATGACACCCATCCTCCTTAAAATGAATCAGACAGCACCTCAGGAAGAGCAAAAATAGAATGAGACTATGAATCAGGGAATGTGGGTCTCAAAGTTTTGTCTCTTGCAAAAAGACTCTGTAGGCATCTGTGGTCATTGCTTCTCTAAAACGTGTTCTCATTCGATTTTTATGTTCTCTAACTATGTTGCTGACTATTTGCCCCCAATACAGAATTGAATTACTATGTTTTAGGAAGCAGGGTTTATACTTTTACTGTCTTGATATTTTGAAGAAACAAGTTATTGTGTCCAGATATCTGAGTATCAGCAAGGGGTGAATAAAAAAAAATCGCCCAGCTTTTGCAGAAGATTGATCTCCAGCCAGACACCAGTGACTCATGCTGTAATCCTAGCAACTCAGGAGGCTGAGATGTGAGAACCATAGTTGATATCAGCTTGGGCAGAGAGATGTATGGAACCCTTATCTCCAGTAAGCCATCAAAAAGTTGGAAGTTGAGTTGTGGCCAAATGGTATAGCACTAGCATTGAACAAAAAAAAGTTAATGAATAACACCCAGGCCCTGAATGCAAGCCCCAGAACCATACCCCTCTCTCCCCACAAAAAAACCAAAATAACATGGTTCTCATGGCAGCAACTCAAAACAAGGGAAGCCTTTGGCGCTGACTGCTCATTTAGAAAAATTACTTTATGCAAAATGCCATTATACAAAAAGTGCCATTCAGTTATATGGACATTTTTAGGGCTTGCATATAGCAAAGTGGAGCCAAGAAAAGCTAAGAAAAAGAAAACACAGCATGCAGTTACTCATTTGAAGTTATAAAAATACATTTCTCTTCCTACAAAGCAAAGAATGTATTCATTAAACTACCAGCTTATAATATGAAGCTGGATAGAAAATTTTTAGTTACTTGTTTGCAAGAAGAGAGAACATCATCAAGCTTTTTGAACTATTCACATATCTTGTAAATTAGCATAACTATGGTAATATAAGTGCTGATTATATTTTTGGCCACAAATCAAGGGGGGGGAAGAGGAAATCTATCTACCTTAAGCCTAGAAATTCTTTTCTGGTTTCACTGTCTTGGAAGCCATTCTTTTTCAATGCTCTCAGGCCCTTAATTGACCAACACAAATAAATGATCAGCTTTTAATAAATCTGATGGGGATAAATGCTTTATACTAAAAGTCATATCTCAGACACTGGACAAATGTCATAGAAAGATTATTTTTGAGCAATGGGGACCTGAAATGATAGCATTTGACCAGTCAGTTTCAGGAGATATTTTTAACACATATCATTTACCCACTTGTAAGTAAATTAAGGCTCTGCCAGGCTTTATTACAGTTAAAAGTTTAAAGCATGGGTCTGACATGGTTCGCAATGCAGCCTAAGACTATACAGGGAGCCTGAGAAAGGTACGCGTCTTGCCCAAGTTACTGTTCATGAACAACTGGGAAGTTATTTGGTGAGCAAAGATTATCAACAATGCAAATCAATACTTATCCTCCATCCACCAAGTCCTGATGGTTGAATGAAAGAGCCATAGTATCACTTTGAAGAGAAGAATTCATTAGCAGAATATAATTCATTCTAAACCTTTCACTCTATGTCTGTGTTTCCTTGATTTTGTAGTCCTTGTATGACCTTAGACCCATGATTTCAGTAAGTAAGATCAGTTAGCCTAATGCTTATCATCTAGTCCAAAGGCAGGAATGAGTGGTAACTCAGAATCAGCTCAGTTGCTGTGGCCTCACTGAACCATTGCATCAACCAATACACCATGCTGTAGATATGGATGACATATATGCATGTAGATATTCAGTATAGCCTGTATTCCTGTAGAGGTCTTACCCAAAGTCGGATGGCCTCAGCAGCCAGAGTGAAGTGAGAAATTCACCACTACAGAGGAGTTGAGACCCGTGGGCCTGTTGCCATAGATACAACTTAAGCTTGGTGAGATGAGAGACCTGGTTAGTACTCAAGTCCTCTTTACAATGACACAAAGAAATGTTTTGCCTCACCACAGCTACATCCTTTATATTTTTACTTCTGACTATACTGTCATGACTTCAGTTCAATAGACACAACTATCGTCTGCCCCAGAAAGCAAGTGAATAGGTTTTAACCTGTTGGTAAATAATTAAAACTCCTTTATTCTATTCGAAAGATAGTCATAGTCTGACTATATAGAATTATATCCATATATTGCTACCTAGGTATATACTTACTAAGTTCTGTCCTCAGTTTTAACCCTATTATGATTATTTATCTGCAGTGATCACAAAGCACAGCTGAAAGCAGGCCTTATGTTTTATATCCTCAATCTTGTGTTCAATATTGTGTTCATACACACATATGAGCTATAAATATTTCTCCAAAGAAGAAATTCAAACGCCTAACCAACTTATGGTGGGGGAAAAAAAAGCTTCACACCATTACTACCAGCAAGATCAAATCAAAATTGCAATGCAATATCATCTCCCTTCACTTAGAATGACTACCATCAAAAATAGACAAAGCATGACAAGTGCTGGCAAGGGTGTGTAGAAAGGGAATTTTCTCACACACTGTCAGTGGGAATACAAATTAGCAGAGTCATTATGGAGGAAAGCATGAAGTTTCTTTGACAAACTAAAAATATATCTACCATATAATCAAGCAACACCATTCCTCATAATGCATGCAAAAAACATGAAAACAACGCATCAAAAAGATTCCTGCATGTCTAGGTGTACAGAAGCATGATTCCCAATTGGCACCCAAGTAGATGCCCATTAATATATGAGTGGATAAAGAAAATATCACACACACACACACACACACACACACACACACACACACACATACACACACACACTGGAATTATTACTCAGCCATAAAGAATGATATCCTATCATTCACAGGAAAATGTTGAATGTCCTAAGTGGCATAAAGAAAGAAAAATACCACATCTTTATCATATATGGAGGTTAAAGCAAAGTTCATTTGAAGAGAAAAATCTTGATTACTAGATGCTGGAAGGCAGGGAGGGGATAAAGCGAATTTGAAGAATGGTTACCCAAACACAGTTTGACTAAAGTAATAAGTTTTCGTGTTCTATCATACAGAAGAGGAATCATAATTCACAACAATCTATTATACATCTTATGAATAACTGAGAGACAGAATCTCCCCACGTAGAATAAAGCATACAATTAGCATGTATCTATATATGTACTGAACTATCACACTACTTCTTAAATATGCACAATTAGCATAGTTAATAAAAATCTTAAAATGGAAATGTTAACTATGCTGAATTGGTCATTACATACAAATGTCCTCTCCCATAAATATGTTCACCTAAAATTGATTTAAAAAATAATATATAGGGGCCAGGAGTTTGGCCTAGTGGTAGAGTGCTTGCCTAGCATGCATGAAGACCCAGGTTCAATTCCTTGGTACCACATACCTAGAAAAAAGCCAGAAGTGGTGCTGAGGCTCAAGTGGTAGAGCTCTAGCCTTGAGAAAGTCCAAGGACAGGGCTCAGGCCCTGAGCTCAAGCCCAGGACTGGCAAAAAAATAAAATAATAACAATATATATATAATAACTAGTAAACTGGTGACTCCTCACTGTAATCTTAGCTACTCAAGAGGCTAGATCTGAGGATTGAGGTTAAAAGTTGGCTCATAGAGAATAAAAGGCTCTATATTCAATTAATCAGAAAAAAAAGCTAAGCTGTATGTGTGACTCAAGTGGTAGAGTACCAGATATAAGTAAAGAAGCTGAGCAAGAAAAACATGAGGATCTGAGTTCAAGCCTCCCATATTCATACATAATATATAGTTTAAATATGTGACATATACGATTACATATATAAAATACATAATAAAATGGAAGAATGTTCTCTAATCATTATGATCTTGACACAATATGATGTGTCAGTGGGACTATTTGGGGGAGATCCTCCCTGGGACCCCCTTGTGTCCCTTTCATGCAGCAACTATAAGAGCAATAATCCTCACAGCAGGGGATTTCCAAGATAAGATAACAATTCCATGGCCAGCATCCATGTCCTGCTGAGTCAATTATTAAATGTTTTGAATAACTCCCCCCCCCCCCCGCATACAGGAATCTGACAAGAAACAAATAGCTTTCTACCCTTTTCAAGTACACTGATACTAACTTAGAATAAAATGAGCTCATGGAAAAGAATTCTATAAGGGATACTGAGTCATCAAAAGCCAAGCTTCTTAACAGAAATGAAATAACAAATCAACATTGAAGAATAAGATGGGAAGGAGTTCCCAAGCATGAAAGTGGAATTTCATGAACACTTGGAAGCAGATCTTCATTTGATACACTCAAGATCAGCTGCAAAATTTGCAGGCACAGCTGAATGCAATGGAACTTCATAACATACTATCCACCAAAGCAGGAAAAATTCTTTTTCTGCATTTTAGCAGGAGTCTTCCTCTCAATATGTTATGGTTTATTCACTATTTGATGTTATATTTCTGTGGACAAAATACTCAAAGGGTAAGTGTGGATCTTAACAGACCCCAAAGCCTGACCTCACAACTCAAGTGTTCACACTAGGTCTAGAGCAGGCACAAGGGAGAAAATAGCAGAACCTTTGTTCTTAGAAGACAGGAAGGCAGAGAGAGGTGGGAGCAGTTATAAATGAAGGCTCCAACCTCCCAGTTCATCATCCATTTCCCCATTGGACTTTATTTACAGAATGCAAATTCAGAGAGAAAGTTATTAGAATTTCAAGATGGTAACCACAGAGCACCAAGCTTCAAGTGCAAAGCTGACTTCTCAGCAGGGTCCTATGCATCTGCACTGATTGCCTATGAAACCCACTTTGGAGATGTCAAGCAGAGTTATGTTAAAGCCTAAGGGGAAACTATGAAAAGAGTAACCCAAGACAGAAGAGAGATATGATCTGTGTAGACAGCTAACCAGCCATGCTGTGCAACCATCAGGAATCATTTCTATGCCACATGAATTAGTTTCCTTAGGCCGCCAAATAAAACTAAGCAATAGAAAGATTTTTGTCTTTGCCTTTAAAATTTCCTTTTCAATTTTCTTCTCAAATAAACAATAACAACTATGAAAACCATCATTCTGAAATACTGGGGCAACTTTCCAGGCTCTCAATCTATTTTTTTTCCATTCTAACCCTATCCTGTTTCCTTTCCCATACTCCAAATTACTCTGTTATAAGAATGGATATGATTGACTCACTAATTATTCAAATGGCCCCAATATGTTCTCTCTCCCAAAGAGAAAAACTATTGAACATGTTAAAACTTCTCTTAGAGCAGTGGATATTTTTTTTACAAGATCAGCCCATATTTGTTAGATAGTAGTAGAGAAGCGAATGCATCTATTTGGGCAAAAACCAGACCCTGTTGACTTCCAGTCCTCTGCTCCAGTTAGCCAGGTTTGGTGTCACTACCACTGTGGCCTCCTGCATCCTCTATACATGCTAATATGCAAAGCAAAGATTTCCTGCAAAGAGGGAGGCTGGGTCTAAGAACTGACCAAACAGAATTTCTTATTCAGAAAAAGTGAAATTGAATCTTGATCATTGGGAATCTGCCATTGTCATTAAGCAGAAAGAAAACAGGCAGACATCTGTTGTGTCCAGGAACATGGAGAGCATACTAATGACAAGCTCTTGCCGGGTGCAGAACATTGCGGCCTCTGCTTGGTCAGGCTGGATAGCCTGGATAGCTGACAAGGCCACAGTCATCCTGAGAGCAATAGAGGTCACTCTCCAAGGGGCCAGGGACTAGAGCCTCTGCCTCTCATCTGATGAACAAGGGATGTCCCTGGAGTCCTTTCCCTTTCCGTGTCTCAACTTCCTCATACCCTGAGGAGCTGAGCTGGGGAACTGAGCCCTCAAACTCAGTCTCATGTTTTTCTGTCTCTTGTTAAAATAACCTTCTCTCCTTCTTCTACCCAAGTTTTTAATCCACCTGTCAAATCCTGATCCCAGACTACATTATCTAGTTGCTAATGTGTCCATGAACTCAAAATGAATAGACAAAAGCAATGTGCTCTTAGACAGTGTGTGGAATTGAACTTCAATGGTGGCTAATACTTATAAGCCAAACAGGAAGAATATATAGGTTCACATGATGATTCCAGTCCAAGAGGGGGAAAAAAACTCTACAAGTACCATTAAACATGTAAAACTGGATGCTACAGGCACTCAAAATAAAGAACCATGTGTTGTATTCAGAAGTATCAGATGACCTCATAGAAAAGATGGTAGTTGTGTTAGTACTTGAACATGTAGAGGCAGATTCAGGAAAGAAACAGTAAGAACCACTGAAATGAAGGAAAGAAGAAAGTCCTAGGTATGTGTGAAGAACATCAAATATGCTCAGTATGATGAGAAGTGAACTTAGAAGATACTTGAGATAGGAAGTTAGAAAGGCATTTTGAGGTCTAATCATAGCATCTCCTCTGGAAAACAGCCAAGGAAACTATAACCTCTCTTGACCTCTCTTCTCTATGACTGTTTATAATGTTCTGTTTGTACCTCACCTTTTGCACTCTGAATGGCAAGCAGTCAACAAATGTGTGCTGAATGCTGAATTGAGAAGCAAATCTCTGTTAAGTGTTTCCTTTTAACTCATGGAATTGTGTGGTATCTTACTAAGTCAAAGTTCCAGAGTATCAACGTAATTATCTTTGTTCTCAGCATATTAAAAAACAATTATTTGTGAAAAGCAAGATAACATTGATAATGTATAGGTTAAGGGCTTCTTGGTGTGTCGGATGTCACTAACTCTAGTATCTTCTGAGTAACAAAGGATTAGTCTGTTGTATTCCTAGAATTCGGAAGACCTTCTCTTCTGGGTAAGTATGGACCAGAGAGAGCACAAGTTGGAAATAGAGATCAAGAACTAAAAAGTGCCTGGGAAAACATAGAAGACTTGCAACTCTACACTAAAATACATCAGATTTCTAAAATTTTTTGCTAAATGATAGTGAAACAAAAGGAATGCAAAAATAGTTTGAATCTATGTATCAGACTTTGTGATAAGTGCCTTGTCCTTACAGTTTCATCTGTTCTGATAACTACCCAATGAAGTTGGTGTTATTATTTTAGTGTTACATTTTAGAAATGGGGCAGACAGTGGTGAAGCAACTGAACCAAAATTAAATAGGTAGGATTGAAACCCAAGTCTAACTATGTTGGAAATGAACTTTATAACTTGGGGGAGGAGGAGAGTAGGGAAAGTGGAAGAAAATGGAGAGGGCAACATTGTTCAAAAAGAAATGTACTCAGTGCCTTACTTATGTAACTGTAACCCCTCTGCACAGCACCTTTACATTAAAACTTAAATTTTAGAACAAGTGAGAAACATAAAATAAATAAAATAATCAAGTTTCCCAATCATACATCCTAATTCTGAATGAATGGAAGTCTTACCTCTACAGACAAAGACTCTCACCAATGAAGCAGGCAGCAGGAAGTTAGCCTAACTGTTGAAAGAAGAGCAAATTGGAAACCCTGGAGTTTTGTAAATTTCCTTAGGGCCTTACCGGATGAGAAAGCATGCATGTTCACATAATTATCTTAGATAAATAAGTATTTGCCAGGCCCAAATACCAACACCATGTGAAAAGCTAACAAACATGTCCAAACTCACTTTTTATGCAAGAATAGGAAAGGAGAAAGAATTAAGTAGTATTTATAAGCTTAAATGCAGGTAGAGAGTGCTGGAAAATAGTTGTGAACTAAGGTTCACAACTCTGTTCTGTGTGTCCCTTCAGAATTTATTCAATATTTACTATGTCATGCCCACTTTTTAATAAAATAGAGCTACTTTATAGGCTTTTGTTTTTTTTCTCCAGGAGCTCTTGTGGAGGAGAGAAAATGATGGGGAACGGACACTTATACTCTTCATTCAATCGGGATTAATAGGAGACCAATTGGTAGATTACAGTCTAGGTCCTCCATCTGATAATTGTGTGTCCTGTGACAAGTAATTGAGACTCTGTGTCATTTCTTTGTTCCTCAGTTTCTTCAGCTGTCATACTGGGGTTATAAGAAGCATCCAATCTCTATGACTGTTGTGGGAGCTATGTGATTACATATGCATATAATTAATATATGTAATATGATACTATATATGATGTGTATGTAGTATATATGAAGCAGTATCTAGCAACTGCAAATGTTAGCATTGTCACTATTATTATTAACGATTCTTGTTTCACGGCCTTTGTCATAGAGTGCTACTTGTTGGTGTTCTGGAATAGTTCCCAGAGTGAGAGGTGATTCCATAACCTGACCACAGGCATACCAGTTTTCCTAAGGCATTGTCTGGCAGTTTTGTAGTGTGCTCTCTAGCCTCTGTGCAATTTGCTTTTTTTTTTTCTCTTGAGTTCCGTCAATTCACTTTCTTCCAGACATTGAGATATCCGGGTGTCAAGGTCAGGCAGGAAATGAGACACTAGCTAAGCCTGATGGTGGAGAGAAGGCTGGACCAGCAGAGCCTAGGTGCTCCCCTGCTGCAGCTGGAAGCCAGGCTGTGGCTCCAGGCCTTTTGGGACCACGCCCCCTCTCTCTGGACCACGCCCCCTCACGGGACCACGCCCACCCCAGGCTAGCTCAGGGACACCAGGCAGCCCCACGCCTTCTGCTGAGGCTGCGCGGGCCCGGGCTGCCGCGCGGGCACGTGGGATTCCAGCTGTCAATCAAGGCGCGCAGGCTGAGCTCGGCGAGGCGGGAGCGGCGGCGGCGGTGGTGGCGGCAGCAGTGGCGGCGATGGGACCCCAGTGAGAGATCTGCGGCTGCCTTAGCTGCACTTGCTCCACGGGTCCGGAATCGGAGGGGGAAGGTAATGCCAAGCGGAGAGCCTAGGGGTGGAGGCTCTCCGTGCTCCATCCATGTCTGTTTCCAGCTCGCCCTCTCCTCCCTATTTCCTTCTTCCCTCATACACAAATTCTCTCTCTCTCTCTCTCTCTCTCTCTCTCTCTCTCTCTCTCTCTCTCTCTCTCTCTCTCTCTCTCTCTCTCTCTCTCTCTCTCTCTCTCTCTCTCTCTCTCTCTCTCTCTCCCTCTCTCTTCTGCTGCTGCTGTTGCTTCCTCTCCTAATTCATGTTTCTTATATGCACACAAATCTCTACCAAAAACAATATATATATATAGGTATTAAAATCTTTGAAAAAAACATACACATTAGTGGTAGCCAACTCCATCCAGGCTTAGATTGTTTGTGTTATGTAAGAATTGGGGTGGGGAAGTGGGGGTTACAGCAAAAAACTTAAAGAGTTTCCTTCCTGTGAGACAAGAAAAGTTGTATATTAGGTAAGAATGCAGTCTACGGATTTGGAGTTACAAAGCTGTTTTATTTGCCAGACTGAATGGAACCCCCACTTTGTTTTCCCCACTCCTGCTCCCTGTTGGAAGACTTTGGGGGGGTGGAATGTGTTATGATCTCAGTGTCTATTTCTCTGTACTATTAGGAAGGGAGGTTGGAGTGGAGGTCAGACCAAAGCTGAGTGACCTCAAACACAAAACAAAACAAAAACCACGGAGTTGTCTGCTTAATTGGTTCCTGGCTCTGTGGCAGAAATGTTTTTATTCAGAACCTTGGAGAGCTCCTCAGGCTCCAGACAGGCCAGCGCCTTTGGTGGTAGAGGACACTGTGGAATCACTCTCTAGAGACAGAATGAGAAGAGTGACAGAGAAAAAGAAGGAAAGTCTAACTGGAGGAGGGGGAGGTGCAAGCTCAGAGACAGAGATAGAGACCAGGAGAAAGGGAAAGAAAAAATGAGAGGGGGGGGAGCGAGATAGTGCATGGCATGACCCATAGCTGACTCTTTTTCTTTTCCTTTATTCACATCCAGGGTTCTAATTCCACTGGCTTCTTCCCTCACATCTGCCCACATGTCACTCAAACTTTGGGAGCAAGGAAATGGACCTTGAAGAAGGGTCAGCTATGTGCTATGTAGATTTCACCAGGAGATCCTGGAAACAGTTTGTTAGGCCTTTGATAGGCATACTCTGAGTCTGTCTCTCTCTCTCTCTCTCTCTCTCTCTCTCTCTCTCTCTCTCTCTCTCTCTCTCTCTCTCTCTCTCTCTCTCTCTCTCTCTCCCGCTCTCTCTCTCTCCCCCGCTCTCTCTCTCTCCCCTTCTCTCTGTCTCCCCCCCACTCTCTCTCTCCTTCCCTTCCTCCCTCTCAAAAATAGTGAATGGGTATCTGTTCATCAGGAAGAAATTTGTAAATAAACCTTGGTTATTTTATTTCACAAGACTGGAGTAATGAAGACAGATAGTTCTATAGCAGGCAGTGGCTTCTTTAATTACATTTTGCTCAGACACCTGCTTTTCTTAGGCAGATGGAAAGTAAAATGATTTTGATAGGCAGAAAATGGATAGAGGAATAAAACTAAACCTAATGAGCAAGTTTTCCAAAGAGCCTTACTAAAGGTCTGATGCATGTAAACACATCAGTAAATACAATAAGAGGTGCACTGATTTTACAATACAATGGAACAAGCTCCATAAAAAAAAATCAGTTCTGGAATATGTGGGAAGCAAGCAGTCTTGTCTATTGGAATTTGTAGAAGACAAATGGATCTGCCAGGTTAGTGCTAATAACTACATAGAATGTACCTTGTCCAAAATAAAGAATTTCTATGGTGTGCCATAGAAATCAAACTCCTTTAATTTGTGTAATTTTAGTTTTCCTACCAGTCATCACAAGAGCTCATTAGAAAGTTATAAAACAGAGCATAAACTTACATTTTTGTTGCCTTAAGAAGTTATCTCTACCCTTGAATAACTTACTTGTTAATGGTTTGACAGCAATAAAATGCTTTTTATACATTATCTAGCTGAGTTGTGAAACTTAAATTTTTTTCAATATGGGTCCTATCTGCAGAAATTGTTTTCTTAAACAGGCCTGAAGAATGTGCTGCTAAAAGAAAAGGTCAAAGAAGAACAAGCAGAGGAAAACAAGGAATTCAAAGGTAAGAGCCATATCACATGGACTCATAGTATCTGTAGTTATCCCATTTTGATTTTGGCCTTTGTGATAGATGAATAGATAGATAGATAGACAGACAGACAGATATAAACATTAGATGGGTATCTTGAAGCAATTGGTAATGAGAAAACTAATTACATATAATTGCTCTTCTAATAAACTATAAATCTGACTAACCACTGACATAGAGGATATGAAAAAAATCATAATAAAGAATTATGATCTCTCAGTCTGTTCCAGAAAAATAAAATATCTCTAAAGTGGTCCATTGGTAGAAACACATTCCAAGGTTTAAGATCATGCTGATATAATTTCATAATGCTGGATTTAAAAGTGGCAAAGCTGTTAGCAGGCTTTCGTGCCTTCCTGCTTCCAGTAGGTGTCTGATGGAGTCCTTTAAGTGAACTGGCCTTTCGTTTTGTTTTGGATAAATGGTCTAAATGGCCTAGATGCCTATGCCTTGTCTCTGGAAGCACTAGCCCTGTGGAAAACTGACCCTAATGGGACCTTAAATTTCATTAGCTCAGAATTATTTTGAGGAAGGGAAAATCAGTATTAAAAAATGGGGTGACTTTTCAAAGTGAATAAATAGAATAGGGCCTATGCTTGGGCCCCTCAACTGACTCACCCCCAGAGCCATGGGAAAACACTCATCTTTCTGTGCCTCAAATTGCTGCCTCTCTTCTCTCAAGGAGACCATGAAGACAAACAATATAACGCCTGGTATGTGCTCAGAGTTTCCTGAGACTTACTTCTGTTGTCATGCTATTAGCATTTTTAAAGGAAAATGAAACTCAACTACACGTATTAGACTGAAATAATTCAAATTCCCAGCAAATCGATCATGATCACAAAGGATTATTCCAGGGATTCTCAGCTCTTCTATACTCTCTTGCTGAGAATGTTTTGGTTCCACAAATGGCTTCTGGAGCCTGTATCCAAGAGCCCCTGAAGCTCCACTGGTCCCTCTCACCTTTGTAACCATCATCTTTCTCACAATTGCCTGATACATAATTAGCCTTTTAGAACATGGATAACAGGGAAGAATGAAAGTGAAGAATGACTCACATCATCTCCATGTCAAGCCATGTGAGACACTGTATGGAAAGGTTTCAGAGTTCTGTGACTCAAGTGGTGAGCAGGATAGAATAATTCCCTTTTTCATCATGTGTCTCCTACACATCTATCCCATGTATGTCCTATCAAGACATAAAAAAATAAACCAAATATAGATTATCAGCAGTAACAGGAGTTATGCTAAGAAACAATCATGGACATGAGCTAGAGAGTGGTAGAACACAGATTTAGATATTCATCAGTCTAGAATTTTCTCTATCACAGGAAATATTGTAAAACTCATGTTCTTCCCACTAGTTATTCTCTTCTAGAAGTGGTATCTTTGAAAAGATGCATACATCTTCTTAAATGCTCAAGATTACTATTCTAGGTAACATCCATAACACAGAAGAAACAGATCAAACTAACAATAACCAAACATTCAGCCTTTTTAATAGCAATCACCAACCTAATATGAGGCTTAATTTCTCCTTTACATTAATTAAGGCTCTGAATTAAGTAAGAATTTACATTTAAATTATGTAGGAATTTGGACTCAGGAAATCAGAAAACTCAGTTGTTTATCCAATGAAAAGTTATTGACTCCACCTATGAATTGGTAGCCAACATACCCTAGAAAACTGCTTCTGGAAGGAGTTAGAGGTCAGCATAGCCCAAGCATCTTACAGTAATGTCACTGAAATCACAGCTCAGAAAAGCTAATGAGCTTGCCTAAGATTTCATAAAAATAGCAGGTTTCAGATCAGACATAAGGGTTTACATCAATGCTCAACTCTGTGTGGTTATCACAAGACAACCCTGAGCTCTCATTCTTGCTCTGTGCTCTTGGGGAATAAAGTAAAGCTCACCAAGATTGTCTTCTGGAATATTTCCAACATCACTAAAAATCCACTCTCACTTGCAAGACAAACTCAGGTTCAGAAACATTTCTTTAAACGCATCTTCTGTATCTTTTGTGGTTTTACCTGTATTGAAGAGTTTAGCAACCAAGACTCATTTTATAAACCAGAAATGTGAACCTGCTATGCCAGAAACCAATTGGGCAGGGAATTAATCCTGCCAATCACATAGTCTTGCTTCTGCATCAGAGCTCAGTCCTGAGAAAAATGGTTGGCCTCCAAGGAAAGAGTAAATCTTATTGCTGCTATGATGTTCTGTTCAATTTGGGGGGTTAAAATTTTTGATGCTTTACAAGAAGCCTAAAAAAATATGTGTCTATATGAGTTGGTTCTGAGTATTCAAGTACATGATTCAGTCTGCACTCCTTATTGTGCTGTCTTCACCCTGACTCACAGTGTAACCTTTAGCAAGATGATTGTGCTATGCCTCAGTTTCCTCAATGACAAAGCCACATTAGTAATATTAATCCCTTTAAATGAAATTTGCATTAGAATGTCTTAATGAAGAATGCTAATAGCAGTAGGCTGTTCTAATTATGCTCATTGCATAAGCACTCAATAAGACCGTCCTAGCACTTAAAATACAAACATTATACCAACATTCAAAAACACTAACACACAAAACACTAACATTCTTCTGATCCATCAGACCTTGCTACTTGAATCAAAGTACATTCTAAAGCCTTGACTTGTTATGCAATAATATCTTTCTGAATAGTCAAGGGATTTTTGTTTGTTTTCTTTTTTAGAAATTACATCTTTCCTTCCTGCACTGTTTTCCTGGGTGATTTCTTTAGGTACAGCTGAACCAGAAACCTAAAAGCAGTTCAGGCACTAAGTATAATGCTGGCCAACAGACAAAAGATAAGGCAGATTGGCCTTCAATATTACCTGATCTGGACTGAAAGTACGGCTTAAGCAGTAAAGCACCTGCCAAGCAAATTTGAGGCTCTGTAGTTCAAATCTTTGCTTGTGTCCTCTTTCTAAGATCAGAGCTACCTCTCCCAAGTCATTTGACTGTTTTATCAGTCTAAACCCTTTTGTTTCTAAGAGCACATATTTACAAGATTTTCTTTTGGGCTTATTTAGTGCCTATGAGGAAAAAAAATACTGAACATTTCTAGTTTGCCTCATTAGTCTACTAAACCAAACTAACTGGATACTTAAGTACTTGATAGAACTGTAGATTGCCACTTTTTAAATAAACATTACTAGTTATTTCCTTGACAAGTAATTGAAATTTTTTAATATATTTCTGTTGAGTAGGATTATGTTTCTCTGAGAAAACTGCTTTCAATGAGAAAATAACTCACACTGTCCATCTTGGCATGTGACATTATATAAGGAAACTAGGGAATCATTTAAAACAGTGTATTTTTATATTCAGATACATATTTACCTGCTAATATAAAGAACATAAAATAGCCAGACACAAGTGATAGAGCACTAACCCTGGGCAATGCCCAGACTCTGCATTCAAGCCCCAGTCCCAGCAAGAATGCCCCTGATGACCAAAATTACTGCTGTTATTTTATTCCTTGTGTTTCCTACAATGAATTATTAACCAAATCAATATGAATGCCTCTCTCCAGGAGTATCCACTATATCAAATCAAAATGATAATTTCCATCTCAAAAAGCTAGACCTCCAAGCAGCCTGCCCATGATAGGCTGAATTCTCAGTCCTTGTTTACAGGAAACAATTCCTAGAAAAATAATGGATCTACAGTCTACATTATACTCTAGCCACCACGTGGACAGATGTGTCTGCCAATAATGACTGAAATACATGGTGGTAGAGTTACTGAGGTGTAAATTATTGGTCTAGCCATTTGTGATTAATAAAGCATGAACCGTAAGTGGCTCAGCAGCTTTATAATAAAGCTTCTGTATGACTTGACAATCAGTTAAAATGTTAGCAGAAGATAGATGAGATCTGAAGGCTGACTTCCAAACTCCTCAGAGTAACACCATGTGGATTCCACAAGGGAACTTTTTGGAAAATCTGAAAGAACAATCCAAGACAAATTTCAGCTGTAGCCTAGGGGAATGCCTGCCTGATTCATTAACACATACTGAGTTCTAAGAAATTAAAGACTTTAGGGGGCAAGGTGATCAAAATCTTTTTGTTGATATTTCTCATGTATATCCTCCTTATATCTTGCATAATTTAAGCAAGCCACCTGTGCCTCTGTGACTTTTTCCTTCCTTTATAGAGGTCCATTTCTAGTCTTTATGTATTGGGGTGATTTTGCTTTCAACAGAAAAGAAGGATGGCAAGTAAAGAATACAGATCAGTAGAAAAAAACCTTTTTACCTTGAGAAAAACACTGTGACACCCTTCCATTTGGTGCCCACCTTTCACTCATCTCTTGGTCCTGAGGCCAGTGTCCTTGGGACTGATCTATGTGGATGTTTTCATTCCAGCTGGGAAGATGAGTTCTTGCAGCAACATCTGTGGGTCCAAGCAAGCACAGGCTACTGCCACCGAGGGTGGGTACCAACGCTATGGAGTGCGGTCCTACCTGCACCAGTTTTATGAGGACTGTACGGCCTCGATCTGGGAGTATGAGGATGATTTTCAGATCCAGAGATCACCTAACAGGTGGAGCTCAGTATTCTGGAAGGTAAGGAAAGATCATGTGTGTAGCTCAGCCAATGGAAACACATATCAAGGGTGGTAAAGACTACTGATGTAGAGAACTGTAAGGCTCTCTACTACTCTGTGCATCAGTCCTGGCAGCAATAAATGCATTTTTTTCTTCCTATAGGAAAGGAGAATCTAAAGCTTGAACTTAAATCTCTAAGCTCAGCGTAATAGTTGATGAGCAGGTTAAACTGAGTAGACACAATTGCCATGGTTACAACAGCAATAATTACTATTGCTACTGTTACTGATGTACAACCAAATTCTCTGAGAAGGCAAAATAGTATATTCTTTCAGAATTTCTTAAAGGCTTAGTGTAGGTATTTGACAAATGGTAGTAATTATTAAAAAGAAATTATACCTAGTTACTAAGATCTGAGGCTAAGATCTGAGGATTGTGGTTCAAAGCCAGCCTAGGCAGGAAAGCCCATGAGACTCTTAATTTCGATTTATGCTCAGAAAACCAGAAGTGATGCTGAGGCTCAAAGTAGTAGAGCACTAGCCTTGAGTAGATAAAGGTCAGGGACAGTACCCAGATCCCAAGTTCAAACCCCATGACTGACAAAATAGAAGAAAGGAAAGAAAAGAAAAGATCATATGTTTAGAGTTAATGCTGAGACATGGTAAGATAATCAGAATACCAGCTCTGCCTCTGTAGACCCCTCATTAGAAAATGCATGGAATCTTCTAAGTAGCATTTAGTGAGTACTGACTCTATGTCAAAAGGATATGAAGTATGGAAGATTAAAGTAATAAAAAGGGGAGGAAAAAATCCTTGACCTCACAGAGCTTCCAGTCTACCTTGGCAATCAACCATAACCTTTACTAGAATTCAGGTAGTGAGAAGTGGCATGAGAAGAAATAAATCAGGATCAGAGAACAGAGGGTGATTGAGACTGGAATTTAGATACGTGTGAGATGAAATCTGATCAACTATCAAGATGAGCTGAGGAAGCAGACCATGAAATTAGTTGGCTAAATGTCACTCTAGGATGGGGAAAAAAATGCCAAGTCTGGAAGGTCTGAAGTGGGGGTAAGAGATTCAGTGTCCAGAGCCATTACTTTACAGATCTTATCTCTTCTAAAGGAATAAACTCTCTGCTCTCGGATTGTTCCTGGGGAGTATGAGCGAACGGAGTCAAACTTACACAAACACACGTGTATGCGCACAAACCCTATTCTCACATTCAAATATTGAATGAGATGTGGAAGTGGGCCCTGGGAATACCAGTATCTTGTACAGAATGAGAGACAGGTAGAGATTCAGATAGGAGAGCGTTATGTAAGAGATAACCATAAGAGAAAGTCTCAAGAAAGCACAGGCATGTAATATTAATAACTGCAGAATATTCATAAGCGATATAGAAAGAAAATCACATTGGCTTTGATGCTTAGGTGAGTAGTAACTATAGAAAGGTCAATCTTAAGGAAATAGTGTCAGACTAAGCTTGGCTGTCAAGGATAGAAATGGCCCCCAAAAAGTGAAACACAGGGCACTCAAATAGTTTATGAAAACAGAAGAAATTAAAAGTGTTTCTTTGCTGAATAGGAGTCTGGAAAGTAGAAGAGCTGATAGAAGATACTACTATCCAGATCTGTGTGTGCTAAAATGATGGTAAAGTCAGGCACCTAAGACCACAATATGACATTGGTTCTTGCCCTTTAAGGTCTAGTGTCTAGCTGAAACAAGGAGGGAATTGGGAGTTCTTCTGCTATTGCTCCCAGGAAATGTCACTATTCAAAGCTGAGAGCTTAAAGAACTCAGCAGCAGATCTTTAGAATGTTGTAGGAGCAAAATTCCCATCTTCATTGCTTATGCACTTCCCTGAATAACCTCTACCCCAGATGGTTCCTTTCACATCCAGCATTCCCCCCTCCCACAGGCTGTTCTTCCCTGGCTTTCTGGGTCTCGCTTCCAATAGTTATTATTGCTTCCTCTTTGCCAGAACAGCTGCGCCACTGCTGCTGGCTCTGCCTATTGGCACAAACTGCATTTTCAGACCTCATCAGCTCCCTGAGAAACAACAGAGAGAGGATGCTGGTCAAAATAACAACAGTATCTGGCAGAATTGCTGGAACCCAAGTTCTCTTTATGTACTCCTCCTTTCCAACAACAGGAACTGGATTTTCATCTATCTTCTCCTCAGCCAAGACAGACATGAGAAATTGCCACCCAAACAATGGCCTTGCTCCTGCCTTGGGGTTTGCCACAGCCTGGCCAAATCTCTCCATTTGGGTTTACCTCCCTGCAGTTCAAAGATGCTCTACTGGGCTGGGCTAAACTGAACTGGGATGAGCTGGGTGGGTTGAGGGTTGAAGGTCAAAGACAACCCCAACAACATTCTATCTCCTCATTTGCTCTCATAAACCCTGTACATGACCCCTTTATTGCTTCCTCACCACCACCACCCCATCCACTTAATAGAACCCTCTTTCTCTATGATCCTGAATTTTACCTAAGAACTGTGCTGAGAGATGATTGGATGGGTTTGTACACCCCCCCCAACTTTTATTCCTTCCAATATCCAGACATGGTACCAGAATTAAGCAGAGATATTCCAATTGCCTTCCTCATGCTCCAGGAAGTGAAGAAGCAGCCTCCTCTTGATTTTTCCATTGGTTCTTCAGGCCTGCTCTCGGAAACTATCTCTGAAGACATTACAGGTTTCTGTGGGCTCAGCTCTTGGAGGGGCTCATGAGAATTACATTCATGGCATCCTCAGAATCCTGAGATTCAGCTATGCATGACTTAGTTCCCTTCCTTTTCGCTAATACTTCAATGGAGCCCAGAGGACAGGATGCAATCAGCCACTCTCCATTTCTGAAAATGAGCAGGATGAATTCTGCCATCTGCGAGCCATGGTTTGCCTTGTCACTTCCAAGTGATTGTCCAAAAGTGGACGGTGTCTAATGTACTGCTCGACGAAGGAGCAGACTATGCTAAGAATCAAACACCTGGATCCATGTTCAGCTGTCTGGCGGGCAGGAAATATTTTATTAGATGTCAGGCTGGCATAGGAGCTGAGAGGAGCCAAAGCAGAAACAAAGACAGTAGCCCTGGCCGTAGGGCTAAGATAAATACATTTTTGCTGCCCACCCTTAACTTTGGAGAATTAGTGAATTCCTGAGGCGGGAGGTAATTTAGTGACATAGAAAGCATGTCTCCATGGATATTTAAGTTAATTTAGTTTGTGCATTCAGAATTGTCCATTCTGAGTCATTTTCTGAAGAATTAGAAACAATCGTGTCTGAAGGTACATTTGCTAGCCTCTATTTTTAGAGAAATGTGGCAAGCAATCCAAATGTTTTATTTTATCACTTGGCTTCTTTCTGTAATACCTCCATCTTATGTAGAAATCTCTGTTTTAGGAACCATCATACTAAATTTTCATAGAATTATTTCTTATATCAAAGCATTGTTGTTCATAAAAATGAAGAAATAATTTGGAATTAAAATAAGAGCAAATATGTAAACTAGTAATAGATTAAGTATAAAAATTAAGAGTTAATTTGGAATTAAAATTAAAAGAAAATAAGAGGGAGGAAATACATAAACTAGTCATGAATTAAGTATATTGGGCTTAGAAAAATGACCTGCGGACTCACAGATTTGTATTAAACCAGGTCATACCACCTGATAATTATTGGAACTTAAAATACATGCTTATAAAGGGGAGATGGGTGTTGCTACTTGTGTTGAAAATCAGGGCCTGGGTTTGTCCATCGGCTTTTTTTGTTTATTTATTTATTTTTGTACTTTTGCCAGTGCTGGGGCTTGAACTCAGGGCCTGAACACTGTCCTTGGGCTATCCTCAAGGCTACTGCTCTACCACTTGAGCCACAGCACCACTTTCAGCCTTTTCTATGTATGTGGTACCTAGGAATTGAACCCAGGTCTTCGTGAATGCTAGGCAAGCACTCTACCACTAGGCCACGCTCCAGACCCCCATTGGCTTTTTTGCTCCAAGTTAACACTCTGCCTCTTGAACCATGCCTCCACTTCTGAGTTTTTGCTGCTTTAATTGGAGATTGGAGTCTCCCAGACTTTTCTGCCCAGGCCTGCTTTGAACCTCAACACTCAAAATTCAGCCTCCTGAGTAGCTAGGATTACAGGGAATGCATGCTTTTTTTGACTGTTTCAAGTACATGAGATGGAAATTAATATACTGACTTCTCTTAAGATGCATGTTGAAGTGAAATAAAAATATAATGTATTCTATGTCTACAACGCAGCAGATGCTCAGTAAACTATTTTTTCCTCCCTTGCTAAGGCAATGGATTTAAGGACGTTTTATTTCTATTAGCCAAACTTCTTCTATTAGTATATTATCTCTAAATTGCAATAAATAAGTACATATACTTTAACTATTCAAAATTAAATGATTTTATATATTTGGCTCTTTTTTCAGCTTTGTTATTGTAACTAAATGTACTTAGGAACAGTAGGAAATGAAGGGGATTTGTTCAAAAGATGAATAGTTGTTTCTTATTTCAAATATTGAGCAATTGTTTTAACACTGTTACCAACATAGTCTAATAATTTTACAAGGGATATATTTTATAATAATAATAATAGCTACTTATTGTAATGAATTACTTAAACAAATTCAAGGCTAAGGACCTTTATGCATAGTCTTATTTAATCCTTACTACCATAGTCTGAGCTAGGTAATATTACCATTTTTTTATTATATAGGTGAGGGAAATAATGATGAAAGCATGGAAGTGCTTTTCCTTCTGTGAAGCAAGTATGAGGTGGCATTCCTGGATCTCAGGGCTGAACATGATCATTCCAACTGTGTCTGCTCCATCCACCATTCCTCTTCACTGTGCTGCATTTCGGTGGAACCTGACAGTGCAGTTTCACTTCCATCTACGACTTGTAACATTTGCTAGTGCCTGTACTAGTGCAGCTTGAGTAACTACATGTGCTTTGGGGTCTGCTGCAGCCATCCATCTTCCTCTCGGTGGGGCTTCCATGTCTTTAGCCTGACTACACTGGCAATTATGGTTCCTCGCTCATTTAGGTAGAAAAGGCCACTTGTGGCTCAAGTGATAAGAGTTCTAGTGAAAGTGCCTATGCCCTGAGTTCAAGACCCAATATTGGCAGAGAGAGACAGACAGACAAGACAGACAGACAGACAGACACAGAGACACACAAAGAGAGAAAACAAATTGTAGGATTTGGGCTTTGGTTGGGAGATTTCGGGAAGGGTTTGTGAAAGTAAAAGTTCGTTTTGGATTACCAAGGACAATTCTATGATGGAATAATTTCTCAATTTTCTCAGTATGGAAGGTAGATTCAAGTGGGATTAAGTGACATAGGATAAAGAAGTATAGTCACTCATTTGCCAGGAAAGGTAGATGTTTGGTATTTTGTGGTTTGCATAATGGCCTGCTTTGATCTGTGCAAAAACAAAATTGTCAAGTGGCCTTGTCTTGTCTAACTCCATAATGTTTACAGAGGAACTTGACTCTGTCGCTGTTCAGTGACATTGTATCCAACAGAAGAAGAATGTGGTCTTGCTGCGAGTTTGTAGCTAGCAGCTAACAATACTCAGGCTCTGGGGTTGGAACCAGGACAGTTCCTGTCTTTTCTTTCCCAACACACCAAATTAGGTCAAGTGAGCAAAAGCTCATTTTTGTCAACTGCAAAGCATCATACCAATTGAAAACAACCAAGTTCCAGTGCTGCAATTTCTTGTGGGCATTACAACTCAAAAGGTCTTCCTTTGACATTTTCTTTTGAGCAGAAAAATGAAAGCTATTTCCATGCAGAGTAGGATGGACTATATTCTTTTCTCTCAAGAAAGAAAACAAGTCAGACCCTGATGGCTTAAAGGAAAACAGAAACTCTTGCTTATTCTCTTTTGCTTCTTATGTTTTCTTTCCCTAGGTCGGACTCATCTCAGGCACAGTCTTTGTAATTCTTGGATTGACTGTTCTGGCCGTGGGCTTTCTTGTTCCTCCAAAGATCGAAGCATTTGGCGAAGCTGATTTTGTGGTGGTCGACACACAGGCGGCGCACTTTAACAGTGCCCTTGACATGTGCAAGCTGGCAGGCGCTATCCTCTTCTGCATCGGAGGCATATCCATGGCAGGGTGCCTGCTCATGTCCGTATTTGCCAAAAGCTACTCCAAAGAAGAAAGATTCCTTCAGCAAAAGTTTAAAGAACGACTCGCAGATATCAAAGCTCATGCCCAACCCATTACTAAAGCTCCAGGCCCAGGAGAAACAAAAATTCCAGTCACTCTGTCCAGGGTTCAAAATGTCCAACCTCTATCAGCAACCTGAAATTTGTCCCAGCGCTCTTCTTCCCCTCTCTAGTCTGCACACACTATTCAAAAGAGTGGCCAGTCTCTGAGGTGACAAGGATTTGTCATTGACCAGCTCTAGGGTCCATGGATGGCTAGGAACAGCTTAGTGTGTAAGTTCATGCAAGTTTAGTCCCAGTAACTCTGGTGGTGGTAGAGGCCCCACATCAGCTTGTGCCCTGGCATGGAGCTGCTTCAAGGGGGTGCTGTGTGCACAGCAGAAGCCTCCCTGGAGCTTCTTTATCAGACATTGTGACATTGTGTTGTTTTCTGTGTTCATTTGAAAGCACCAGACAGTTTAGACCAGTCTACCAATGATTTGACGTGGTCCATTTTTCTCTTCTACCATGTGTTTTTTGAATCCTTCCTGTGTGGTGCTGTCTTCCACTCTCATCTTACTATGTGTAAGATATTGTCCTATGTGCGTGTGTTATCAAAACATGGTGTTCCCTAATCTTGATCCAAACTTCAGTCTTTGAACTATATCTTAACATAACATTCCTGGGGTGGCATACAATATTGCCAACATACAGAGAAATCATTTTCTTTTCTCTAGTTTTTCTTTGTACTGTGAAAGGTAAAATGGCCAATTTTAGACTCTTGGTGGGGGAAAAAAATCAATGTATTGATGCAGGATCCAAAAGCATTGAGCTAGAAGCCAGGAGATTTAAATTTCTATTAGGAATAAGCTGTATCATTTTGCAGAAATCATTTAGCTTCTCAGGACTCAGTTTCCCCCTCTGCATAATAGGGATCTGGGGTCCATGATCAAATATTTAAAATCCATTTGCAATCATGTGTCCTCAAGTCCTTTCTGCGAAGATATTTATTTGACTTTCATCACGGTGACTTTTTTCAGAATTAGATTCCTGAAAGTCACTAAGTCAGCAGGCTTCACACTACCTACTCTTAAATACCTAACCTCAGCAGTATACACAGTACTGTCCTATTTTATAAGGACAAAGAGTAAGCCATCCTCAGATAAGAAAGCCCTGGGTAGATATTAACATTAAGAGGTGAATATCCTAAATAAGATGTTTTATTCACCAATAAGGTATTTCTTCTCCTTGCCCATTTATTTAATGTGTAGGTTCCAATTAGACTGAGGAAAAATAAAATAAAAGATGTGATGACCTTGGTATTTTCTGAGAATTTGTGCCATCTTGGAGTCTTGTCTCCTTTTTATTTTTATTTTCTTTTCCTTCCCTGGATAAATAAAACATGTGAACGAGCCGAACCTGAATTGCATTGTCATTCCTTCAGTGTGGCTCTTCTCTCTCCAACATGATTTCCCATTCTGAGACTGAATAAGCTCTGCTATTTCCCTGGCTAAATGAATGAATAAATGAAACAATTAGTGCTCTTGGTATATTGTGTTTCTTGGTATATTGTGGGCTCAGGCATAGGACAAATCAGTACCCTTAGCAGGGATCACTGGACAGATTACAGAGATATCATTCTGGCATCCTAAGGTTCTCTATCTTCCTTTGGAAATACCATTTAACGTGTATTCTTTGAAGTCTTGTGTGAGCCCCTACACGTGTGCTAGGTAGCATCTTTTGAAGTTTTCCATGCTTGCTTCTGTCCTGTGTGTTGATGAATCTTAGCAAATGAGACTTGACTTTTAAAAGCTTCCAAGAATGAAAATGAATGGCTGGTAGGGCTTGGGAACATTTTTAGGCTCAGTAATCAAAGTGGCCATTCTACAATGTAGCTCCATTTCTCAAAGGCCTAAAAGAAGCCAAGATGGATAAACTGGAGATGGAGTCTAAAGGAGCTTTTCAGAATGCCCAGTCCTTGATCTTCTGCCCAGTCTTTGTAGGAATGGGTACCAGTAATCCCCTGCCCCACACACCAGTCAGGGATGAGGATGGTTTTTCCAGAAAAGCAGAGGAAGGAGGCCCAAGGATAATGGAAACTTGAGCTCCTCTATGAAGGCCATGTGCAATCAGAGAGTGGAGATAAATAGAGTGAAGGGTTTTTGTTGTTGTTGTTGTTGTTTTAAGACTAGCCTTGATTCTGCCTTTAGTGAATATCAGTTATATGTCAAAGTAGAATGGCCTTAGAACTTAGTCCCATTTAACTGGGTGAACTGAATCAGTTCTTCTCCACAATAACTTCAGAGAAGACAAATTGATACCATCTACCTACAGCTGGGGGAGAAGTGGGAAAAGAAAAGCTGAGTCTACAGGGAGAGTATCATAGATATGAGTTCTGGCCTGGAGATCTCATAAGCATGAGCACCTGGAGTTGAGAGGAACCTGAACTTGGAGTCTCAACCTAAGCTGTGGAGACTCTTCCAGGGACGCACTGCCTGTTGCTCAAGGGGCAAACTGCTAAGTGTTGTGATAAGTCTGGATAGCTACATAGCTCATCCTTTTATGAACAGACACATATGGTTTTCTAAACCTCCACTCACTGGACAAAAATCCCAGACTTCCAAGTTACCTGAAACTCCAATCTCTCTTACACAGAACCACCAACTGACTCTGCCTGTGCTTTTCTGGTTGTTGTTAATTAGTTTCAATACTGTCACTGTCCTCACTCTCATCCTTAGAGAGGCATTTATATATGTTCTTCATGTCTTTCACTTGTCTATGCCATCTTATTTAAATGGGATCCTTCCCTGTGCCACATAAGGTTTTTAAATGATGTATGTTTGGGATTGCTTCATTTCATTAATACTGTTGTTACATACACTGGACTTCAAGCCAAAACACTGATTGTCAAGAGGCTGTCTAAGCTGAGCCTTTCTGTGGTCCCCTCCTGGGGCTCCTGAGCTCTAGCCCAGCTCCTTCCTGCTTTTATTCTGGCACATACCCTGAAACCTTGTGTTCTAGTTAACCATTTTCCCCAAATACGTTTGTTCTTCCACATCACCCTGCCTCTACTCCCAATGTTTACGTTCACAACAGGAAGTTAACTATCTACTGGCCTCCTCTGGCCATTGAACTCACCATTCAAGGCTACAGCAAGAAACAGGAGTAAGAAATACCATGACTTGAATAGAAGACACCTTTGAAGCACTTCATATGTACTCAATCTTCCTATAAGAGGAGGAAACAGGCGAAGAGAGGAGAACGCATTCATGGATAACGTGAAAGGAACAGAGTTCAGGATTTGAACTCATGCAGCCTGCCCAGAAGCTGTACTTCCTTGATATGCTCTTCTATCCTTAAAAATGTTCCTTCTCTCCAATTTTCCTTCTCCAACAGATGTCCAACGAGAGTAAAGCTGCTGAGCTAACCACTCAAATGGAAATCAAGGAGTTAAAGAAGTCCATATAGATATTAACCCACAGACCTATGGCCATCTAATCTTTCATAAGGAAGCTAAAAAAATAGAATGGAAGAAAGACAGCCTCTTCAACAAGGAGTACTGGCAAAACTGGTTAAGCACCTGCAGAAAGCTAAAGTTGGATCCTTCTTTGTCACCCTGCACCAGGATTAACTCCAAATGGATCAAAGACCTAGAGATAAAAGCTGATACACTGAAAACTTTATAAGAAAGAATAGGAGATACACTAGGTCTCCTTGGCACAGGTCAAAACTTTCTTAATAAGGACCAAGAAACACAACAAATCAGAGAAAGTCTGGATAAGTGGGATTACATTAAACTGCAGAGCTTCTAAAGGACATAGCTAGCAAATTAACTAAAAAGCCTACAGAGTGGGAGATCTTCACTAACCATACAACAGACAAAGGCCTCATATCTAAAATATTTCCACAGCTCAAAAAATAGAATCACTCCCAATCTCCAAAGAAACAACCATCCCATTAAAAGATGGGCCAAAAACCTAAAGAGAGTCTTCTCTGAAGAAGTAATAAGAATGTCCTATGGACACATGAATAAATGTTCAACATCTCTGGCCATAAAGGAAATGCAGATCAAAACAACTCTAAGATTCTACCTCACTCCAGTTAGAATGGCCATGATCAAGAAATCTAATAACAACAGATGCTGGAGGAGATGCGGCCAGGAGGGATCACTACTACACTGTTGGTGGGAGTGTAAACTCGTTCAACCACTATGGAAAGCAGTATGCCAGTTCCTCAAAAGACTAAACATAGAGCTTCCCTATGACCCAGCAATTCCACTACTTGGCATTTACCCACTGGTCCAGAAACAAGGACATACTAAATCCTCTAGCACAACAATGTTCATTGCAGCACTATTTATCATAGCAAGGATATGAAACCAACTCAGATGCTCCTCAGTTGATGAGTGGATCAACAAGATGTGGTATAAATAAACAATGGAATTCTATGCTACTGTCAGAAAGAACAACATCACCCCATTTGTAAGGAAATGGAAAGACTTAGAAAAAAATCATATTAAGTGAAGTAAGTCAGACTCAAAGGAACATAGGCTGAATCAATGGTTTCCCTCATTTTTCATAATCAGTAGAAACCTTGGGCTCTCCTAGCAGAGATTTACAATAGAGGAAAACCTAGATACATAAGGCCATATAAAATGATGCTAAAAGAAAGGACTTCCAGGACATAGAAACAAAAGCCATATAATGAGTGATTGTTGTCCTTAATGTACTATGTTATCTCTCATCTCTTTTGCTGTCCTTGGTTATCTCATATTGTTACAGTATTTCACCTGGTTATCTGATACATTGTATATATGCATATTTGATTATTTGAAGTCAGATAAGGAAGGGATGCTGGAGGGAGGGAAATGAGGACCAAGACATGAGAAAGGGTATCAATGTTTGTGAAGTAATGTACCTTCTATCTGGTGAATATAATGTAACCCTTCTATTACTTACAATAAAAATATATATGAAAAAGAAAGGCACTCTGTGAGCTCCCAAAAGCAAATAGCAGCACGTAACAATGAATGGACTGTTCTAGAGTGGATTAAGACTGCAAGTATGGTCAAAAGTGGCCCAGAGCAAAACTTTCCTCAACCTACAAGTTAGGTTGGAGGAGATCCAATCTGATGGCTGGCTTACCATTACTATCTCCAAAAGCAGAGTCTTCCACCCAGGGCCTATGCCCACTACAGAGCTCCCTTTCCTATCCACATTCCAGCAAGAGAAGAAAAAAAAGAGCTAGATATGCCTGGTCAAAAGCAAAGTAAACTGTCTTCAGGCTGAATAAACAGCTGGGTCTTTCATCTTCAAGTATGGAAGTACAACTGGACTCATCAGACATCTGAGGAAATCCAGCACCGTGAAAGAGGCTAGACAAAGAGAATAATAAATTCCAAGAGAAACATGAGTAATTCAGGAGTCACTGGTAACAGACCTCTGAAAAAAATATCTAATTAGTCTACAGGAAGAAAGGACATCAGTAAGATTAAAAAGATAGAATACTGAAATAAAGGACATCAAATCTCTTATAAAATACTAAATTACTAAAAGAATATATTAGAAGTATTTCCTAGAATGCAAAATGTACTCACTTAAAAAATGGAAAATATAGAGACAAAAACTTCCTTCATACGTGGAAGCTAAACCTAAAAGTTAAGCATATTCACAAATACATTCATGACAGTGTGTGCATATGACATATACATATGCATATATATATGTGGTCATGTATGTGTTTGCATAGAGAGGCATGTTTATAAGAGTGCAACTATTCTGAGGAGGTTAGGAGGGAGAGAGAAAGGGAAAGAAAATGATAGAGGACTAATAAGAGAAAATTCATTACATCCTTGTATGAAGAGGACATAACAAAACTCACTAAAAGTTACCAAAGAAAAGTGAGGAGATGGAGAAAGAGAGTACTAGAAGGGTTTACACTGATTAAAGTACAATATATGTGTTGTGAAATACCCTAGAAAATTCTTTTGAACAATTAATATGCACATTAAAATGAACAACAGGAATATAAAACAGGTCCTATTAAGGAGTAAATACCAGTGGAGGTATAAATATGTTGGAAGTATTTTACATTCATGCATGAAATAGAACAATGAAATCTGGTGAAATTGGTTTAAGACGGGAATGGAGGAATGAGGGAAAACGGTAGAGAGATTGAGTCTAAAGGAGGTGCATTGTGTATTATGTGAAGCTATTTCTTTACTCTTTTAACCCTTTGTGGGTTTATTCCCTAGTGTTACTGTACCTGATTTTGGTACCTGGTGTACTGTATATACATTTATTTGTTTATTTGAATTTAGGAAGGGAAGGGAAAAACAAGATGATGAGACAAAGTACAAAGGGTGATTCAATGTAACAGCGATATTCACAAGACAATATGTTGGAAATGAACTTTACAACTTGGAAGAGGGTGGGGGAAGAAAAGTGGGAGTAAAACATGAGAAGGGGTAAATGTTCAAGAAGAAATGTACTCACTACCTTACAGATATAACTGCAACCTCTCCATACATCACCCTGACAAGAAAATCATTTTTTTAAATACTCTTAAATGTAAAAGAAGAAAAAGGTGTATATGTGATATATATATAGAAATGTCATCATGAAGCCCCTGTATAATCAATATATACTAATAAAAGTGTTTAAATAAAAGCTAGAGTCATACACATCTAATAAGCAGAAAATGATAATAGCACAAACAAGAAAAAAGTTATCAACAAATTAATAGAATAAAATTTCCCATGGCTATATCATAAAGTAATATACATATTGGGAGCTTCTGCTATGAGCTTCTGCTATATATTTTAAGTATTGTGAATTTTTTAAGTCAGATATACTTTTGTGGTAGTTTTAGGTCTAAGAGATAAAAGGATCCAAAAACCTTCCAGAGAGAACAACAGGCTAGCTATAGAATGACAAAAAGTCAAACTTGGAAAAAAGAGAGTTATGGATTCATGCAATAGATAGTAAGGTAGCTTTGAGTCCACAGAAAATGCATGTCATTCTCAAGAATCAAAACAAAATAGAAGCAACTCCAGGTGGAAAGCTACAAAATAAACTCTACCAGGAAATTATAATACCAAGTATTAAATGTGATTGGGAGATAATAATGATTGATAGACTATAGGAAATAGAAACTACTGAAAATTTGAGGTTCTAATTAAGTACATTCTATTTCTAAAAGTTTAGGAATTGAGATCATTGAAAACACACAGGAAAATGTACCACTAGTTCTAAGTGACAAATATGTCAAAGCTAAAATAAATCAATATTTTGTTTCCTCATTTTTAACTGTCTGTATCAAACCATGCCCAGAAATAAAAATCTAAATTATGACTATGGAATGGACTTGATTTATGATACATCTGAAAATGTGAAAATAAAGGTAGGGGTAGAAAAACCTGGAACATTGAAAGGAAGTGATAAAGATAATGGCAGGGGTCCTAACAGTCTCATCTGATTTAGTGAAGAGTTCAGGGTAATTAACTCAGTTTCCTTGGCTACTATAACCATAATGCTAAGGAAGGATCCACAAGTCCAGTGTCTACTAAGAACTCACTTCTAGCTGTGTCCTCACTTACTTTACAAGAAGTCTGGTATCCTCAAGCACACAGAGTGTCACTTGTCTCAGTCATGAGAATTCATGAGGGTTGGCCATTATGATCTGATCATCTCCCAACATCCCACCTCCATATGCCACTACATTGGAGAATAGGCTTCAACATACAAATCTGAATCATTATGAATATTCAATCTATGCTACTGTTAAATTAGCTAAAGATTATAGACGGAAGATTCTAGGGACTTAAGTTTATAATGGGCCACGGTAACAAAATTTCAATGAAAGAACTAAAAATAATACAACAGCTAATGGAAAGAAAGATTTAGAAGATTTAAGGAAGTAAATTAAAACTTCTTCTTTTGTACTGGAAATCCATCATTATCTCAGTTAATAAATAGGAAACAGTAACTATTTTGAGTTATGGAAGAAGCTACTGGAAGAATTTCAAACAGGAAGTGATAAAAGATGTTGCCTCTGTGGAGTCTGGGAAGCCAGGAGCCAAATGAAACTCTTTATTCACACAGTAAAAACTAAGTTTCTAGTTGTAGGAACTTCCTAGACGAAGCTTATATAGGCTTTGAATGGATCATCTCCATGGTTGTGTTCCATGCTACGAAAAGAATGATTTAAGCATTAGAGGATCTTGAAGAGACTTCTGAGTCTAAGGTTGTAGGAAGGACTCAAAGAAAGTAATAATCAATCTGAGTCATGAAATATGGTAGAAGTCAGTGGAGTGCTGCTCCTGGTAAGGGATTATTTAGAGGAAGGGTTTGTTTTATTTGGCCAAGAGAGTGAACAATTGGGAGGATGAGACAAGAGGTAACAATAGGTTCAAACTCACAGAACCAAGCGTGAGGCAATTGAAAGACCAGCAAGAAATCCCTTGTCCCAGAAGCAGCTCACAAGCCATGAGAAAAGGAGCAGTAGATGACAAGGACATCACAACACAAGCCTCAGAGAGGTCCCTAACCCAGGACTGCCATGCCAACAGGATTTTACCCAAGAGGGATCTGAGTAATGGCATGTTTCCAGGTGCCATCTGAGCAGATCAGCTTTGCCAAAGGAACCTGGAAGGCAGACCACAATAATCTGGAGTAGCAGAGAGTGAGTCAGAAGTAGACACAAAGTGACAAGAGAGTGGATGTCTGTCTATGCCTAAATCCTTAACGTGTGTGCATCAGCTTGCTCTCTAGGTCCCTGCCTCAATCCAAAACCAGTTTCAGAATCAAGCCCTGAGGAACTGTTTTGCTTTGTTGCTGTTTTCCCAGAAATGGAAAATGTCAACTAGAAGAGTTGGACAGTTCAGAATGTGACCTCTAACAAATGTCACTCCTTTATCATGCTCGTGGGTCCCCTCTCTACCTTTCTTTGTCTTTTCTTTTTGAGGTCTTTGGTCATTTGTTTTGCTGAATTATCTCTTCTAAAGTACTGCAAATGAGGTGAAACTCAAAAACTAGCAATGCAGAGAGAACAATCCAAATAACTAAGACATGAGAAGAGGGTAATGTGATAAATATTACTTTGCATTTAGTTGATCTAGTCTTAAAAACTTCTAAGGATAACTATATCACTATTCCATTTTATAAGAAAGGAAATAGAAACTTAGAAAGATGATATGCCCAAAGAGCTTGCTCAAGATAACACAGTCAGGAAGCAATCAAAGTACTATGCAAACCCAGGTAGCCTGACTCAAACGTTTCCCTATAAATGAGTTCTTCTAGTCAGAATTAGGAAATATATGCATCTTATCTATGCTAGAAATAGCCCTCATTAAGCATTTCTATCACAGAGTCTGCACATTCCCAAGATGCAAAATAATTGGTTGCAAAAAATTATGTGTACATATGTTAACCACTACCTGAGCATTTAGTCCAAACTATTGCAGGTAATAAAAATAAGAGTCTACTGGGTTTCCCTGCTGTGCTAATTTGCATGGAGCTTGAGTGCAAGATGGATTCAGATGGACATGTTTGCTTTCCTAGACATTTATAAGGGCAAATTTTCTAAGCCATGAACTATGTGAAGGTGGATATCACCTCTGGCACATATTTTTCCCCTACACCTAGCACTGTGTCTAATTCACAACGGAAGATCAATAAAAAGTCTGCTGAACTGAGGTCTTTGAGTTGAAGAAACTGCAATAATTGTTGTTCCCAATTAAACCTCCACTGGAAGGTAAGAATCCTATTCCTCATGCAGCTCCTGAGTGCCTTGCATACTTCAATCCATTCTAAAATTGTTGGATTTTAGACAAGAACCAGTGACTTGAAGTCCATGGAAAGCTTGTGGGTATTTATGTAGGTAAGCACCGCTCAGCTCTTTGCTGGGAGATGCAGAAGAGCACAGTGTTAGATATAGAGGCCCTGAAGAGGTCATGCACTGAAATCTTGCTGTATTAGGGCTGGGATTGTGGCCTAGTGGTAGAGTGCTTGCCTAGCATGCATGAAGCCCTGGGTTCGATTCATTAGTATAACACACACAGAAAAGGCCAGAATTGGTGCTGTGGCTCAAGTGGTAAAGCTCTAGCCTTGAGAAAGCCCAAGGACAGTGCTCAGGCCCTGAGTTCAAGCTCTAGGATTGTAAAAAAAAAATGCAAGAAAGCAATCTTGCTGGACCACTTTGCAAACTAGCCAAGTCATCAAAAGTGTTTGTGCCTTAATTTCCTCATCCATCAAGAATCATAGAAGCATATGCCCAGTGGTGTTAGTGTTGAAGATTAAATAAATTATGCATAATTTTTTACTAAAGCACTTGAAATGACACACGTTATTAGCTGGGTTGAGGCCTATTTAAAAATGCCCTCTTTAGAGCTCCAATAGAAGCACAAAACCGTCATTTGCCTGTGCACACATTTTCTTCCACCCCTACAGTCACCTTTACTGTTGAGTCTGAAATGATTTGGAACTTGCCAGACAGGACACTGACCTTTTCAACATCAAGTTTAATTAAGGCTGGTGAGTCGCTAAAGTGTGATGCTTCATGTCTTTCTATGTAGTTAGGTGAGAAAGATTTATTAACTCATTAAAATGTCTTGTTAGTTATTTTCAGCTACTCAGAATGACTGTGACTTCTAGTCAGGTACTTATCCCAGGAAAGACCCAGAATAGAATCTGACTTCATTGACTTCCTAAACTAGCAGCTGTGTCACCAGATAATATTACTCCAACAGCAGTGGAAAAAGCATGAACAAGCCTGGGGGTTCATTTAGATTCACCTGCTTCTAGTGCCACATAAGAAAGAGGCCATCAGTGTGCCAAGGTGAGGCTAACGCAGGCTACCATCACACCCTGCTTCTTCCTGCAATGGATAGTTAAATCTGAGAATCAGATTCCATGGAAACTTGGCTTAGCTTGGCCTTGCTTTCTGCAGTGACAATTAATCTGAAGCTCACCTTCCATTCTGTTCAAAACAAACCTCACCTTCTTCATCTTAACTCTTCAATTAAGTCACGATGGCTGATCCCCTCTGAGGAGACTCCCCTTTTAGAAGAGAGCAGAAATTCCTTCTCTGTGTGCATCCCCCAAATTCCCTTCTTATCCCCTAATTAGTGGGTGACAACACATTCCTATTTTTGGTTTCCATGTGCACACTTATGGGAAAGCAATTTCTAGTGTTTTCTGGTTTGATTAGAAGCAGAGGAACATGAATAACAGTTAATAATGAGCTGAGACAAAGCTAAATCCACTCTGTTGGATTTTCTAATTATGGAACTTCATGCGAATTGTTTACTTCATGTCTCACATAATTCTTGGATAAAAGGCAGACAATAACTAGTATCTTCACTGGTAAGGCTCTTCTCCATTTTTAGATGGAAGTTGTTTAAAAGTGTCAATTGTGTAATTAGTCACATGGAGACTATCGTTTTAATCATGGGATAGCTTACTATCTATCCATGCAGCTAGTTGTTGTTTCAAGCTCTTATAGGGACTGAGAGCCCATCACTCAGAGTGCCAAGCAGAAACTGTTATGGTTTGTTTTGATCACATTCTTTTGATGATGGCTAAGAATAAGAAGACGGGGAGGAAATGTCAAGTAAGACCTAGATTTTTAGCCAGGCACAGTGACTCATGCCTATAATTCCAGTTACTCAGGAGTCAGAGATCAGAAGGACCCACAATTCCAGTTACTCAGGAGACAATGATCAGAAGGCATGGCGTTTCATCTCAACCAACAAGGCAAGCATGGGTGAGACTGTATATAAGTAGGCTATGAGTAGGTTATGGAAGTAGGAAGATAGAAGCACAAGGTCAGCCAGAAAAATAGACAAGACCTTGCCTGAAAATAACATGAAGACAATAAAAGATTGTAGCTCATGTCATAGAGTATTTGACTAACAAGTGCAAGACCCTGTGTCCAAACCCCAAAAGAAAAGATAAATGATTTTCCTATAAAACAGACCTCTCAACATATTTCCACCATCATCCCCAGGTTCCTATTTAACACAGAAATTTCTAGCTTTTGAATACTGAATACTAAATAGGAAATTGAGGATGGTGCCCTCCAGGCCAGAGAGAGGAAAGTAATTTCCATAACAAAATAAAAAACAAACTCTCTTCCTAGGATATCTTCAGAAATTGGATGCAGTGACATGATTTTTAAACATCATCTCAATGGCCTTTATATCTGACTTCTAGAAATGAACAGCAAAGTTACATCTTCCTCATCTGAGTAATCCAATTCATCACTGATTCTGGACTAAGAGCCCACCAGTCAGAAATGCAAGTGGAAATGAACAGCCAGCCTGGGCTACAGAGCCTCAGAACCACCTGCCATACTCTCTGGCAGCTAGACTCACAACATTTAAAAGGCCTGAGAGCCTATTTCAAGCTCTGAAATAGAAATGGCAATTAGAGAACTTCCACCTAAGAAAAGCCCAGGGCCAGATGGATTCACAGCTGAATTCTATAAGGTCTTCAAAGCAGAGCTCACACCAATACTCCTCAAGCTCTTCAACGAAATTAAAAATGAAGGTACTTTACCAAACTCATTCTATGAAGCCAGTATAACCCTCACCCCAAACCAGACAGAGATTCATCAAAGAAAGAGAACTATAGACCTATTTCTTTGATGAACATCGATGCAAAACTTCTCAACAAAATACTGGCCAACCGTCTACAACAACTCATCAAAAAAAATTATACACTATGATCAAAGTGGATTCATCACAGGGAGGCAAAGCTGGTTCAACATACGCAAATCAATTAATATAATTCAACACATCAACAGGAGCAAGGACAAAAATCACATGATTATCTCAATAGATGCGGAAAAGGCATTTGACAAGATCCAACACCCCTTTATGTTAAAAGCTCTGGAGAAACTAGGAATCCATGGAACATTCCTCAATATAATAAAGGCTGTGTATGAGAAACCCACTGCTAGTATTACACTTAATGGTGAAAATCTAAAGCCATTCCCTCTACAATCAGGAATGAGACAAGGATGCTCACTCTCTCCACTCCTCTTTAACATAGTACTAGAATTCCTAGCCAGTGCAATAAAGCAAGAAGCAAGCATAAAGGGGGTCCAAGTAGGGAAAGAGGAAGTAAAACTATCCCTCTTTGCAGATGACATGATTCTGTATTTAAAGAATCATATAGACTCTACCCCCAAGCTCCTTGAGCTGATTCAAAACTTTGGAAGAGTAGCAGGCTATAAAATTAACCCTCAAAAATCAACTGCCTTCCTTTATGCCAACAGTGACAGGAACGAGGCAATAATCAGGAAAGCAATTCCTTTCACAATAGCCTCAAAGAAAATAAAGTACCTAGGAATTAGCTTAACTGAGAATGTAAAGGACCTATTTGATGAAAACTTTAAAACCCTAAAAAAGGAAATTAAAGCAGAACTAAGGAAATGGAAAAACCTCCCATGCTCCTGGATTGGAAGAATCAACATTGTGAAAATGACAATCTGGCCAAGGACTATCTACAAATTCAACACAATACCCATCAATATCCCAATGGCATTCTTTAAAGAAATAGAAGAGGCAATCTAAACTTTCATATGGAATAATAAAAGACCCCGTATAGCAAAAACACTTCTTAGCAGAAAGAACAGCACTGGAGGAATTTCAATTCCAAACTTTAGACTCTATTACAGGGCTATAATTATCAAAACAGCTTGGTACTGGCACAAGAACAGGCCTGAAGACCAATGGAATAGAACTGAGGACCCAGATATTAAACCACAGACCTATGGCCACCTAATCTTTGACAAGGGAGCCAAAAAAATAGAATGGAAGAAAAACAGCCTCTTCAACAAGTTGTGCTGGCAGGACTGGTTAAGCACATGCAGAAAACTAAAGTTGGATCCTTCTTTGTCACCCTGCACTAGAATTAACTCCAAATGGATCAAAGACCTGGAGGTAAAAGCTGACACACTGAAAACTCTACAGGAAGGAATAGGAGATACACTAGGCCTCCTTGGCTCAGGTCGAAACTTTCTTAATAAGGACCAAGAATCACAACAAATCAGAGAAAGGCTGGATAAGGGGGACTGCATTAAACTGCAGAGCTTTTCTATGGTAAAGGACATAGCTAGTAAATTAAATAGGAAGACTACAGAGTGGGAGAAGATCTTCACCAACCAAACAACGGACAAAGGCCTCATATCTAAAATATATCAACAACTCAAAAAATTGAATCACTCCAAAACTAAAAGTAACAACCATCCCATTAAAAGATGGGCCAAAGACTTAAAGAGAGTCTTCTCTGAAGAAGAAACAAAAATGGCCTATAGACACATGAAGAAATGCTCAACATCTCTGGTCATAAAAGAAATGCAAATCAAAACAACTCTAAGATTCCACCTCACTCCAGTTAGAATGGCCAGGATCAGGAAAACGAATAATAACAGATGCTGGAGGGGATGTGGCCAGGAGGGATCACTACTACACTGTTGGTGGGAGTGCAAACTCATTCAACCACTATGGAAAGCAGTATGGCAGTGCCTCAAAAGGCTAAACATAGAACTCCCCTATGACCCAGCAATTCCACTACTTGGCATTCACCCAACCATCCAGAAACAAGGGCATACTAAATCCACTAGCACAACAATGTTCATTGCAGCACTATTCACCATAGCAAAGATATGGAACCAACATAGATGTCCCTCAGTTGATGAGTGGATCAACAAGTTGTGGTATTTGTACACAATAGAATTCTATGCTGCTGTCAGAAAAAATGACATCGACCCATTTGTTAGGAAATGGAAAGACTTAGAAAAAATCATATTAAGTGAAGTAAGCCAGACTCAAACGAACTTAGGCTCAATGGTTTCCCTCATTTGTCATAATCAGTAGAAACCTTGGGCTCTACTAGCAGAGATCTGCAATAGAGCAAAACCTTGATATATAAGGCCATATAGTATGAAGCTAATTGAAAGGACCTCCAGGATACTGAAACAAAAGCCATATAATGAATGATTGTTGTCCTTAATGTACTATGTTATCTTTCATCTCCTTTGCTGTTTCTTGGGTATCTCATATTGTTACAGTATTTCACTTTGTTATCTGATATATTGAATTTATTTGTATTTGGTTATTTGAAATTTGATAGGGAAGGGGGGAAAACCAAGACGGTGGGTGAGTGGTGGGGGGGGAGGGTGATGGGTACCAAGACATGTGAAAGGGTATCAATGTATGTGAATTAATGCACCTTCTATCTGGCAAATATCATGTAACCCTTTTATTAATTACAATAAAAATTATTTAAAAATAAAAGGCCTGAGAGGAGGACAAATATTTCATTAATGGAAAATGTAACAACTTTAAAAACTGTACATCAATGTAACACATAAATAAGTACTGCTGACTGCTCTTTGTAGGAAGTCTGACTATGACCACTTCACAAATGTCCATGTTTGCATGATAAAAAAAATTCTGGTATACCATAGACATGATCTGTGCCTATTCTATCCACATAGTCTATAGGGTAGGGGTTAAGGACAATAATAATGAAGGCTCTAAGGTAACCAGAAAGACAATCCAACCCCTCCCCCACCCAAATTTGTACATGTGAACAGTTTATGAGCTGGGCACAGGTTACTCAAGCCTGTCATCCTGGCACTAAGTGGACTGAGATCTGAGGCTGTGCTTCAAATCCACCCCAGGTAGACAAATCCTAGAGAAATAGCCAGAAAAATATCTTAAGTAGAAGCATGTCTCAAGTGGTAGAATGTCAGCCTTGAGTATAATCACTAAGAGCGTAGTAAGGTCTTAATTGAAGCCCCAGTATGAACACACACACACACACACACACACACACACACACACACACACACACACAATCATCTGTATTCTAGTTAGTTCTGGTCTGGAGAGTGCACATCTCATAAGTGTCCAAGGCCTAGTAGCTAGAAGGCAGACCCAGAGGTTCATAACTCAAAACCCTAACAGAGAAGGACCTATATCTCTGGTCAGGTATGCCCTTTGTTTGTCATTTCATTCATGAGCCATCCACTGTCATCAATCCAGGCACACAGCTCCAGGCAGTTGGTAGAATAGAAAGCATATCTGTCTGTTCAATCCTGTGCCAGGTGAGCCTATCACTGATGGAATCATTTCTGCAAATCAGTTCTCTCAAATGCCAATGCTCCTCAGCAACCTGCTCACCTTGATAAAGGCACCCTTGAAGCCCTCAACAATTTCCCATCATTCACAGGAGACTCACACAGCATGCTGCCATGCCTTCCTCCATAGTCTTCCATGAGGCTGATAGCACTACTTCACTTTGTTGGGACTAGTGCTTTCTGCAACCTTCCGACAGCCATCCTAGTACCATATGTGAACTGTCTCCCAGTGCCTTTTCTGGGAACAAGCAGAGGTTACATGTGTCACCAGAGCATGCCCTCAAAAAGCGCCACACCTTTTATTGCACAATATTTCCCTCAGTGTTTGATCCAATATCCTCAAGTCCATTCTAGGCATGCCACCAGACGAAGGGTATTGTCTGGGAGTGATCTGCCACTAATGCTCTCAGAACACCTACTCCACAGATAGCCCCATACTCAGTTATTCCCCATAAAGGTCCTGATATCACCATAGGGCACTTACCCCAGGTTCTTAAATTCCAGGCTTGGCCTTCAAATCTGTATTTGAGTACAGAAGACTTCATTTAAATGCTAAAAAACACTTTCTGAATTTTCTACTTAGATCTAAACTACATCATTTTCTCTTTAATTCTTAAAATGCACTTACTGAAAGGAACCTGATTCTATAGTCTACTTCACAGTTTCTGTTTCTTCACAGAGCTCTGAATTCCAGAAAAACCCACACCAGCTAATACATCTCTTTTCACCCATGGACCACCACAGTTAACTCAAGTGACACTCAGCCATCACAAGTACCACTTGCTGGAGACTATTCAAATTCTATGACTCCAGGGAGAGGATACCTCCTGAAGTCAGGTCAGCAAGCTGTCCATCTTCAGAAATCAACCCAAACAGCTGCTCCTGTTTGAGATGGAGTTAGAGATCCATTTGTAATTTATAAGAGGAGCATCCTGAATAGGTACGGGAAAAAATCTGAGAGGACAGAAGAGACAGTAAAGCAAGGATAGGGCCCAGCTGAAAAGCAGCTGGAAGCATGGCCTCAGTGGTAGCATGTTTGCCTAGCATACACAAAGCCCTGGGTTCAATTCTTTGGTATGAAAAGCCAGAGGTGGTGCTGTGGCTCAAGTGGTAAAGCACTAGCCTTGAGCACAGAGAGGTTCAGGGACAGAGCCCAGGCCCTGTGTTGAAGCCCCACAACTAGCATAAAAGAAAACATTAATTTAAGAAAGTCTGTACATATGGAACAAAAAAACATAGGGCATGAATACATTTAAGTAAGTATCTTTCAAAGTTCCAAAAGAATACTATGGAAAAATATATGCACAAATAAATTTTAAACTATGAAAGAAATGAACAATTTTGAGAAAACTGACAATTTAATTCAACAAATGTTAAACCTGAGTAGAGATGACCAGTTAAAAAACAACTACACCACCTGGTGTGGTGGCTCACGCCCGTCATTCTAACTACTCAGGAGACTGAGATCTGAGGATCAAGGTTCAAAGACAGCTAGAGCACAAAATGACCTGAGACTCTTATCTCCAATTAACTTCTAGAAAATGGGAAGTGGGGGTTGGTTCAAGGGTAGAGTGGTAGCTTTGAGCTGAATCGCTCAGGGACAATGTCCAGGCAAGTTCAAGCCCAATGACCCACAAAAAAAAAAAAAAAGGTGGGGGAAAGAAGGAAAGAAAGAAAGAACCAAGACGGGTGTGGGGGGGGGGAAGGAAATGGGTACCAAGACATGTGAAAGGGTATCAATGTATGTGAATTAATGCACCTTCTATCTGGCAAATATCATGTAACCCTTTTACTAATTACAATAAAAAATGCAAAAAAAAAAAAAGAAAGAAAGAAAACAACTGCATTTTCTTCAACTTTAGACATAAGTACACAAAACCAGTTTGAGGTAATTCTATCAGGAATCAATCTCTCGAGAAAGAGATGGTCCAGACCTACGTACAGCCAAATACAATAATAATAATAATCAGGTAAAACATGTGTAAGAAATAAGCAAAATAGATTCATTTAATTTATAAACATAAATCCAAGTTTTTTAATCCTATTAAATCAAATCCAGAATCATGTCAAAATGCACATATGTATCGATTACTGTGTATATGACCAGTGGGATAATGGTTTAAGATTAGATAAAAAGTAACAATTCACAGCATTTAAAAATTACAAGAGAAAAAGAGTGAGAAATTTAATGGATGAAGAGTTTCAGAAATTTACATATAATTCATCCTTTCAGAGTTTTCAAATAAAACACCTCTTAGAAAATGGAGAGTAGCCAGTCACGGTGGCTTATGCCTGTTATCCTAGCTACTCAGGAGGGTGAGATCTGAGGATGAAGGTTCAAAGCCAGCCCTCGCACAAAAAGACCTGAGACTCTTATCTCCAATTATCCTCTAGAAAATGGGAAGTGGGGCTTGGCTCAAGGGTAGGGTGGTAGCCTTGAGCTGAAGAGCTCACGGACAGCGCCCAGCCCAAGTTCAAGCCCCATGACCCTCAAAAAAAAAAAAAGAATTTGAACAGAAACAAAGGTTAAATTTTTATTTTTGATTTTGGTAGTACTGGGATTTGAACTCAAAGCTTCATGATTGCTTGCTACACACATAGTCTATCACCTCAACTGTGCCTCTATCCCTTTGGCTCTGATTATTTTCCAGATAAGGGCTCACTTTTTGTTTGGCCTGGGTTGCAATCCTTTCATGTATCCTTCCCACTACAGCTGGAATGAGGGAGTTGATAGATAGGTATACACCTGGCTACTGATTGAGATGAAGCTTCAAAACCTCGTTAAACAGGCTGAGCTCAAACCACAATCCTTTAGATTTCAGCCTCCTGAGTAAGTAGGATTCCAGGCATGAGAGCCACAAAAACACAGTTTTTTAGATAATACAATTCCCTCATTAAAATCCTACACAAATTACAAATGCCCTTAAAAAAAAAAGAGTTCAACAAATGGCTGAATATAAAACCAATTTGCAGACATCAACAGGATCTTTAGGTATCATGAATAAATAATTAGGAGACATTTTTAAATCATCCCATTAGTACTAAAGCCACAGAACAAAATATGGTAGAGTAACATGATGTTAAAGACCTTTCCAAGAAAACTATACAAATGTTTGGAAGAATTTCTGGAAGCATTTTTTTAAGATCTAAATCAATGCGTATTTCAAATTTATAAACAGACCATTTGAATGTTATTTTTTTAAACTCTAAGGAATTTGAGTCAAAATCTTAATGGTGCTCTTCACAGAAACTGACAAGTTGATCTTCAAAATTTATATCAGGAGGAATAAAGATCACTGAGTAATGACAGGGATTAACTGAGAAAAACTGTGGGAAGGGGTGACATTGTCCAAAAAGAAATGTACTCATGATCAGACTTATGTAAATGTAACCCCCTGCATATCACCTGTATAGCAATTTTAAAAGAGAGAGAAAAGGAAGAGAGGATCCCAGAGTTTGGCAACAACCATAAAGATTCAAATGTAAACATCTATTAGAGGTAAACAAATACAAAGAAACTGAAGCTGGCTGTGTTGCAGCCAAGAGCTCCTGCTGGAAAGTCATCCCATTTTTTTTTTCTTTTCCCTCCCCGCTTCTTTTTTCCCCTTACTTCCCTCCAGCCAATCAACCTCACCAGCAGAGGCAACAACATACCTATGATCCAGAAGCTGAATTTCAGAGCTGGATAAGGCTGTCACTAGAACTTACCAGGAACTCTGTTTTCAGAGATAAAGCAATTCCAGGAGGTAACTACAAAAGCCTGGCAGGGCCTCCATTCATGGGAACTTACTCAGTAATGTCTCTAAGCTGAATGACTTAGTGGGTACCTACTGCCTGTGATGGGACACAAGAGGTCCTCTAACGCTACCCTACCCCACTCCTGGAATTTCCATGGGACCCTTAACCCCAAGAACAGCCCACCAGGAACGGATTTGGCAGGTCTCTAATGTATACTAACAAGACACAGCTGGGGCTTCTAAATGCCTGCAAGAATGCATTCCCATGCAGCTCCTCTAGGGGCGTGTGCCCAGTCTAGCCTGTCCATGCATCCCCAAGAAGGACCCTGCCAGCCAACCACAGTGCCAGTGCTCTGTGCCCAGTCAGTCCCCCAAACCCATCATTGCATTTCCAAGCAGGACACCAGAGGCCACCTACATCACTGAGGTGAAAGGGTCTGCGACAGCTGGAACTAAAAGCCTACATGGGCACTCCCTCACCAGTTGGCCTGCAAACAGCATTGACGGTTGTGCCCTGAAAGCCCTCTGGGGCACCCCCACATGAGACATCCCCACCCATTATGCCTAGGGTTTGTGTTTAGCTAGCCCCCAAAGCTCCTTAGTGCTTTCCTGGGCAAACACCCTCACCCACGGTGAGATCTAGGCCTAGCTGACCCTGGAAGCCTGCCTTAACATCCCAGCATGAGACACCACCAATAGCCCACAACATTGTAGTTCACACCAAGCTAGAACCAGCAGCCCATACAACTGTCTCTGTGAATGACACCTTTAGTGCCTGGCACAGCACTCTTTATACCCAAAAGCCTACCCACATTTCTCCAGGGAACACAAATGACACAGTACACACAAGAAAACCACAGCCCAGTTCATTACCACTGAAGCTAATACTTAATCTTAATTGTCTCCACAAACTCTGAACCCAGGTGGATATGTCACAGTGAAAGATCACAAAATTCATGAGCAATCAAGACAACAACAAAAACCAACTACTCAGGGTTAAATTCTAGTGAGAGCAAAGAAAAAGAGTGGGAGAACAAAAGAACTATTAAAGCAATGATGAAAGAACTGGCTGATTACAAAGGCACATCCACAAACAAATAGAATACAGGGAGGAAATGATGAAGAAAAATACAAGATGATATCAACAAGAAGACAAACTTTATATACCTCAATGAAGGAAATGAAAGAAAATTAACAAGGAGACAGACACTATGAGAACTGACATCAATAAAGAGCTTGGAAATATATAAGACTCCCTATTGCAAACCACACCTGAAAGCATGGGCAATAGAATAAATGTAGGAGAAAACAGGGTATCAGGAGTTGAGGATAAAGCAGGGGAGTTAGAACAAAATAAAATCAAAGGCATGGAAAAATACTTAGAACATAAAGAGACATTTAATAATTGGCAGACTCAGATGAAAGATCAAATCTACACATAATTGGCCTAGATAATAGAGAACAAATAAAAACTAAAGGCATCCAAAAAGTTACCTAAAAATAATAACAGAAAACTATCCTGATCTCAGGATAGAGAATCTCACCCACCTGATAGAGGCATACAGAACTCCAAGCAACAGTATCAATATTTCTAGACACATCATTGTGAAAACTTTGGACTTACAAAACAACGAATTTAAAATGCAGGAGAAAATTGAGGGAACTTTATTACAGTAGAAAGATTAAATTGCTACATATTTCTTCACACAAACTCTGACCAAGAAGAGATCCTGGAGTGGTATAATTCAAGTGCTGAATAATAACAGTGTTACCCTAAACTTATGTATCCAGAAAGCTAACATGCACATTTGATGGAGAAAGTAGTATTTTCCATGATAAACAAAAGCTAAAGGAATTCTTGAACAGTAACCCATCACTACACTGGATACTAAAAAGGAGCATACTACCTGAAAAAAATAATCAAAGGAAACACCGTATTGAATAAAAATCAATAGACTAATTTAGTAAATAGAAAAGATACAAGGTACTGGAAAACAACAAAATGGCAGGAAACATTACATATTTCTCCATATTTCCCAACTCCCTAACTAAAATAGAACAGTAGATTGGATCAAAAACAAACACACAAACAAACAAAAACTAAAACTAAAACAAAAGATCCAACCATTTGTTGTCTCCAAGAAATACATCTCACAGTTGAAAATAAGCACAATGTCCAAGGGAAGGAATGGAAAAGGACTTTTCATGCAAATGAGTGTTACAAGAACACAGGAGTCACCATACTGTTATCTGATAACAGTAAAATTAGTTATAAGGAAAGAACAGGGGGGCCAGGAGCATGCCCTAATGGTAGAGTTCTTGCCTAGCACGCATGAAGCCCTAAGTTCGATTCCTTGGTACCACATACATTAAAAAAAAAGCCAAAAGTGGTGCTGTAGCTCAAATGATAGAGCACTAGTTTTGAGGAAAGCCAAAGGACAGTGCTCAGGCCCTGAGTTCAAGTCTCACAACTGGCAAAAAAATAAAAAGGTAAGGAAGGATAATATATGTTAAAGAAGGGAATGATCCATGTACAGGAAATCACAGTGGCTAGTATATATTAATATACATAATGAAGCACCTAAGTAAATTAATCACTCTTAGACTTACAGAACATGATAAGACCCTAACACAATAATAGTGGAAGACATGAACACTCCACTCTCACCAAAGGCAAGATCAATTGCAAAAGATCAGCAAAGAAGCCTCTGAAATAACACCACAACACAAATGCACCTAATAGACACTATAACAACCATGATTCATATTCTTCCTCAGCAGACCATAGAACATTCTTCAAAACTGATCATATCCTAGGGAACTCAGCAAGCCTGAACAGACACAAAAGAATTGAGATAACTCCATCCATCCTATCTGATCACAATGAAATTAAACTAACCCTTACCAACCCCCCCCAAAATATGACATCAAACACTCGGGAGGTGGAGACAAGACAGTGGTGGAGCCATAGAAGAACTACCCTAGCGTACCAGTCAGGCTTAGCTGACACTGCGGTGTGTGACACAGGGGAAGAGGTAAAGTCACTTGTCAGTTTTCCATCATTCTTGTGATTCTGTTTATATTTCCCTTGTAGTTTTCTCAAGGTGAGGTGAAATGAGCTTTTAGACCCTACATCTCTGATCAGAGAGTGCTAGGGTAAATTGCCCATGGACAATCTAATAGAAATGGATACATTTCTAGAGACATACCAACTGGCTAAGCTGAACCAAGATATAAACATTTAAACAGGCCCATAACATGCAATGCGATTGAAAAAGTAGTTAGTAGTCTTCCAACAAAGAAAGTTTAGGTCCCATTGGATTCACAGCTGAATTCTATAAGACTTTTGAAGTTGAACTAATACTGGGAAATTTTTCCTCAAAAATTTCTATCAAATACCATGAAAGGCCCAATGTGAAACTCATTGTATGAAGCCAGCCATCACACTCATTGCAAAGCCAGGTAAGATGACCCAGTGAAAAAAGAGAACTATAAACCAGACTTTCTGATGAACATAGATTCAAATAAAATACTATTTCTAATAAAATACTAGCCAAAATAATCCAGTAATAGATCCGAAATCAAGTGGGTTTATCCTAGAGATGTAAGTCTGGTTTAACGTATGTAAATCAATACACGTAATTTATCACATTAAGGGAACCAAAGACAAAAAAACAAAGAAAAATTAAAAACAATTAGAATTACAACATATAAGTGACTTCAAAGTTCAGAAACATTTCTGAATAAATAAAACACATAAGAATGTTATATTTGACTGTGCTAACATTAACACATTTTTTAGATTATACCATTTTTGCATGGGGGGAGATAAACCACAGACTGCAAAAGGTATTTGTGAAAGACATAACTGGCAAAGGTTATGAAGAATATTTGAAGGTCTTTCAAAGCCATAATAAAAAGTCCCCAACACAGTAGTTAAGCATATGGATCAATAGAGAGCAACTATCTCAACCAATACATGAGAACAGGAAAGTTAACCTTAGTAAACAAGGAAATGACTTATTTGATATAGACAGGGAGAGAATGGTATTAATCTAACATGTCCCCAGGTGTCATCCACCAGTATGGGGAATGTGGGAATACAAATGTCTTCCAGGGAACAGGAAATTGGTGTTTCAGGAACTTGGAGTCAACTGCATTGTATACATTTGAATCTGGGGATGGGGATGCAAACTGGGAAGAAACAGCACATAGGCAATTAAGATATGATTGTGAATAAGATTGCTCAGGGAGACTTCTCCAGATTCAAAGGCAATGAAGGAAAGCCAATAGATTAACATTCAGAGAACTGGGACCATTCTATCACTTGTCCCAAGCCAATGAAGTAAAGCCAAGGGAAAAATGCTTCCTTTAGTGTTAAAACTAATGGAGTTTTTCATTTTTTATTTTTCCATGTTTAAATCACTTTTGTTGTTACTACACAAATGAACTTGTAAAAGCAAATATATTTGTAAAATATAAGACATTTCTGTACTGTTTATTCTCTCCGTGGATGGTTGAGTTTGAGCATAAGAGCATTTGAAAGGTTGTACATCCATTTTAATAGACTAATGTCCATTAGGGAAGGAAACAAATTAAAACACAAAATTCTGAAGGAAAGTTATGTGTTTATTTTCACAAATGTTCATAAAATAACAAATGCCATTGGCAATTTTATAATGCCTAGTAGAAATTACATTGTGGGCTGTGAGGCTTTTTATGTCAAGTAACCATTTTGGAAATTTGGATCTCTATTCACTGTTGAAGTTGGCTTTTGTATTCTTACAGAATGACACAGATAAAGTGGTAAAGTGCAGAAGAGGAATACTCCACAGGCATGAGACCTAAAACACACATTTTTTGTAGTTAGTTATTTTGGACAGGTTAAACATTCCTGTGGGAACATATATACATAATATATGTAATATGTATTAAACCATTATGTATCACAAAACTTCTGGACCATAAAAAAATTCATGAAGAAACAATGGCTTTTCAAATATACCTGAAATTTTTATGAAATAAATAACATTTATATATAAAGCTGTAGAAATTGACAATGAAAATGAATGTCTCTACTATATAAAAATGTATCATTTAATGTGTTCAAATTTTACATAAGCCAAAATATTTCTATTGTTGATTGAAAACAGATTAATACATGAAATGTTAGCAATACAACATCATAAAAAAGCCATGAACAATGCAAATACATTTTAATTATATAACATATCAACCTACTTATGCAGAGGATACCATGAATGCACATTTTAAAGTGAGCACTGACCAGAAGTAAAAACCTAAGTGCTCATAATTTGATCAAACTACAACTTTCCTTTCTGAAAGACAATCTACACATAAAATCCTATAACAATGAGCTCAAATTCATCCTTACCTACATTATCAACAATTACTTATGTACGTCTTAAAGACTGAAGATACAAGAAAAGCCATGGAACAGGAAACAAAAGGAGCCTTCTCTAAAGTTACATTTATGATCATTTAAACATTTAAACTGTTGGTTCAAGTTAATGAGACTTCAGAAAATTCATTTGGTCCATCCATAGATTAAAGCTAGGTCATTGTTGACTTGAGTGGAATGCTGTTATTACCTCCTGGTTTTATAAATGCTTTGTTGTTAATCAGACTTTCTAAAATTCTTCCTAAGTCCCCTCTCCTAGATGTTATAACTTATTGAAATTAGAATTTTCTTCTAATTAACATCTTTACCTGTTACTCAAACTTCATAGGAGAAAATTGACCAATTTCGTGCAGGAATAAAAAAATATATAACCCATCTACCAACCAGGGCTTTTTTAAAGCAAAAACTCTTATATTCATAAGAATAATAATAATGAACTGCCTATATTCATTGCCTGTAAGAAACAGGCTAACCTTCAAAATATTAATTTCATTCCAAGAAAACATTGCAGTCACACAGAATGCTAAAATGATTCTGCACTGAAACTGAACATGATATAAAGTCACTCTTTCAACCTGTTTGTGGCACACTTGGTTATCTTATACCAAAAGCAACCCTTGATCAATCACATAAATCACACACATATACACACATACTTCACTCAGCAGTAACTACTCTTATGAAAAGCCAATGCTGGTACAAAATATTCTCTACCTAAAGTATATTGTGCTTAGAGCTGATAACTATACTCTGTAATCATTTTGGAAAAATAAGATATGTCTTATTTTTAAATATGATTTAAAATTTTTGAACATCTCTTCCTAGAATAATTTTTCATTAAAATTCTGGTAACTTCTTCACTCTTAGAAAAAAATTAAATCTCTTAGTCCCAGGAAACAAATATTTAAAGCACCATGATACATGTCATTTGTTAACATTTGCTCTCATGTTTTTATGCATTGCTTTCTCTCAAATTTACCCACAAGAGCCTTAGTCTATTAATAATGCTGTGTTGAGGAGGTCTTCTGGAAGTTTTACACTGTGTGCATGCATCTGTGTGAGGATTTGATATATGTATCTATTATTGTAATTTGTTTGGATTGGCAACAGTTCAGATGTGATGCTTTCTAGTCAATAACTAATCTATTGTTTAAACTCGGATCCGAATATTTCCTGAGTAACATATAAAAGCACAGAGCTAAGTCCCATAAAGAAATGATTATCAAGGTGAAGGACCAGTCACATTGTCATGCAGCCACTTTTTCAAGGGGAGTGATCATTTTTCTAAATGAATGAACTTCATCATTCCTATATAAGCTAGGACTTCTAGTACAAATTTTGAGACTGTTGGTTTTGAAGCTACCTAATAAATGAGTTAGCATGAATAATTTCATAGCCATATGATTTCACAACTTTGATCCCATAGATATATCTGACTTTGTGTAAGTCACACCTGGAATGGCTCATCTTTCATTTACTAGGACAAGAATAAACACTTGCAGAACAAAATAGGCACTATAACCATATCATGCTCCTCCTATGATTCTAGAATCATAACATAATTTTAAAGTAAGAACACTAGATCATAAGGCATCTTATGGGCACAAAAATGAGTAAACATTATTATGGTCTCCATTTTACTTTTTATAAATAGTAGGCAGTAGATACTCAATAACTATTTTAACAGATGCTATTCCACATAAAACAACTTTAGTCTGAAAATGACTTTGTTCAAAATCTTTTATTTACTCAGCAAAACTCCTAATGTTCCAATTTCACTAACCAGTTGTTTACAAGTGTCTTAAAATCCAAGTCAGCTTAAGAAAGCAATTACATAAAATTAAAAGTAGGAAATCTATACAGCATCATGAGCATTTTAAAACATTCTTAATTATGTAAAAAAGCAGCAATTCTTCCTAACCCTTTTGCTCCATAAAACAATACATGATGCATCCGCTCACATAAATGACCCTCTAATCTGTCAGGAGCTAGCTTGACCTGGAAACCACCCACCATTGCCCAGAGGGAACTGCCCCCTTCACTGGAAGAATTGACTTATTGAAGTCATCCACAAAGCAATGTCTACAATTTTAACTCATAATCAAAGATTATTTTGCTTGTTGAAGTGGCATGTCAATTTTTTGTACTTTGTCACCAGTTCTGGGATGTTTGCCACCAATGAAAACATGGTAAGTTATTGATTCCTTCATGATAGGTCACAACTTCATATGTACACCCAAGAGAAAACTGTCTCTTTCTTCTTATATACTCTTTTGGTTCTGCTGTTGGTTCTATACCTTCTTAAAATATACTTAAATTTTCAAGCTTTATTTTTTCAGAAAAATATCAATGTTATGCTTCATTAAAATGACTCATAAATGATTCCCTAAAACCTATGCTTCATAGTATGAATAAAAAAAAGAACAGGAAAGAAGACAGAAATACTTTTATTAAAGAAAAACAAGAGAAATTCTTCACTGAAGAAAGAAAAGAGAACATATCACCTTGAAATCTACTTAAAATTTTTGTTACATTTACATTTTTATAAACTATTTAAAACCATACCCCTTAAACCCCTAATAGTGCTAGAATTTAATGTTAAAGGCCAATGGACTATTTCCTTAATAACGGGAAGTGGTTATCAGTAATCTCTAGTGCTTTATATTGTCCCATTAAAAAAATGTTTCCCAGTGAGAAGCACAATCTAAACACTGCCAGATTACTACATTCTCAAGTTATTTCTTTCCAATACTGTTACATGCTTCCTACATAGCAAAAGCTAAAGTAGCTGTTAGCTAAAATTAAGCTAATTGCTGCATAGTATAAGTAAATGACAACTGTTTTGATTCCAAGTAGTTGATTATTAAGTCCTGAGGGGAAAGCTTGTTAAATTTATGATTCATAGTGACTTATGAAAGCACTCAATGATCAAATTTACAACTTCTACATAATGATTCTACATAAATATTCTTTATTGTGAGAAAAATATATTATTCTATATTTAAAGAAGACAGGCAACACTTCTACCAATGATCATCAGCAAATGCAATTCCATTTCCTCCACATATACCTTACAAGGTGACAGCAAATTCATTTAATCAGTCCACAAAGTTGTAATAAGGAACTGGTTTCATCATGACATTTTTTAAAATATTTTCACTTATTCCTATCATATGGATTCTAAGCTTATAAGAGGAAATCTGCTTGAAAAGGTAAATGTAATCAGTTAATAAACATTTTCTGATGGTTCTAAAGGCAGAAATATCACAAGACAGCCCTAATAGAACATAGAAAAAGTACAAATAAGTAAAATTGAGCAGTCAAAGTTTCATTTTATAGCCTATTCTTTCCTTCCTATTACATTATTTTTGTTTTTGTAAAAGAGAGTAAGACAGGAAAGAAGGAAGGAAAGAAGGGAGGGAGGGAGAGAGGAAGGAAGGGAGGGAGGGAGGGAGGGAGGGAGGGAGGGAGGGAAGGAAGGAAGTCTTGGAAAAATTCAATTTTAACCAATATTGTATTTTCCAATATGATAACATAATATCATGAGGAGGAAAGGGGTAAGGGTATTATTGGTAAAGAAAGGCTGGATCAATGAAAATCCATAGGATTTCCAAAATTTTCAAACCACCCAGCCATGCTCAATAATATAATTGGGTTTTCCTTGATAATCCCTTCCTGAGTGCCTGACATTGCAGCCATAGCACTAAAACCCAAAGCACTTATACAAAGACATAACAATATCAATAGCTAAATTCTAGATGAAGGTTTCCTCTTACCAAAATGAACACCTCATCTCATCTTTTTACTTCACTTAAGGTGTTTTGGCTTAAGGAGGACAAAAGGAATACCAATAAGTAGTGGAAACATTTCAGTTTCTTGCTACCTCTAAATTATCTCTGAAACTAAATTATCATTTGTTCAGCCAAGAGTTTATTGCTTTAAGAAAATAATACAGGTTTCCCTATTACCAATTCTTTAAAATCCTATGCTTTCTTAGATAAATGCTTTTAGAACAGTCTGCCATTCAATAATCTCACTTCTAAATGTATAATAAAATATGCAATAGGAGTGATCCTATTCTTTTATCCTTTATAAACGCAAGCGGCCAATTGTCTTCCAGTGCACATTCTCCTCTGCGCCTCTTACTTAATTCTTCTAAATAAAATGTTTAAAACATGTTCCACAAAGAGAAGTTACTCTCCTTTAGTAGCTAGAGTTTATCTAATATCTTTCCATCAGGACTTGGTTGTTAAAATTCAACAAGTAATGTCCAACTATACCATCCCATTAAGTTAACTGTAACTGTATGATTATTATTCAAGTATTAGAACCCTTCATTTTCTTCATATTCCATATACTTTCTTTTTTAAGATCATCTACGCCACGGCAGCATAGTCCTTGTTTTGTTCGTCGTTTTCATTGTCTTGAGGACTAGTGATTTTTACTTCTGGCCTTGGAGGTCTTTGAGAGTCTAAATCAGCCTGGAGGAAAATAAGTCAAAACGAAAAGATTAAGTAAGCTCTTTGATTTTTTTTAAAGCGATTAAAATTTGCAAAGAAAAAAAACATTTTCATATTAAAACATTCTATTAAGCCATATACGTACTCAATTAAAAATAGTTTATTGCTACCCTATCCTTTAGTTATTTAGATGGTCATTACTGTTAAGGTTAAGGCACTCCTTTGATACGGTGAAAACATGCTGATGTGACCAATAGGCCTTCACTGTAAAGCACCCTTTCAATACAGATTTCCCTTTAAATAAGCTAAAAAATCTTTAAGGATGGGGCGCTTTGTGTCTTCGACCTTTTCCTGGTGCCCCAGCTTCCTTGGGTGAAATATTATCAGTTATCCAAGCGACCCTCATGCCAGCCAGGCTGCTGTGGACACTCCATAGACACCTCGAGGAAGCTACATGCTAACCATAGCTTCTTCTTGCTGAAGCACAACTCTGGCTGGGGGAGACTCCCAAACCATGAGTCTAACAGCCTAGGCTAACTCCAGATCACACTCCAGCTCCACCTTTTCATCCACACCAAAGGCTAGCCCAAGGGAAAACCTGTGATTGGTGCAAACATAGTCCCTCATTTGCATGAGAGTGCTGTGATTGGTGCAAGTACCCCTCCCTCCAGGCTATAATAAGCAGGCTGCTTGACCCACCTTGTGAGCTGGCTTGGAGACATTGATACCCTTTCACATGTCTTGGTACCCATTATACTTTTGATTTTTATAAAAAAAAAAATCAAAGGAAGAGTTGATAATGTAGAAACAGCATAGTGGCCCTAGCTGCCACACCAGCAGCCATAGTCAGGTGGGAGTTCCAGGGTGCCGCCAGGGGAAGGGAAGCAAACAGAAACTGGGAGGGTGGCCAATACATTAAAAATCTACTGTCACTGCAAGAGTTGCATGGAGCTGCCAGGAGTCTCGGGTATCCTGGGCCTAAAAGTTATAAAGGTCAAGAATCCTAAAACCCTAAGGCCCAATAGATGCAAGACTTGCCACTGTAGGGCAGCGGGTGTGTAGGCCTATGATTGTTGCTTGCTCTCACCTGTGCCAGCACCCACTGCTGCTAGAAGCTGGTGAATACAGTGGCTGCCAAGTGCTGAGGCCATGTGATTGCAGTCCAGAGCAGTTAAGGCTTCAACTTTAATGCTTACAGCAATGCCTTCTGGCTTCTAAAGCCTGAAACAATAAGGCCTGAGCTTTCCAGGCTGGGATCTGTTCGCAGCTGGGTCTTCCCAGCTCTTCATCATTGGGCTCTCAAAAGTCAAGACTTCCAGCACTACCAGCTCTGCTTACCCACAATTCCTATCTGAGTAGACCAAAAGGATTTCAGTCAGCTGATTTGAAATACCTTTTCTGGGATCATAGTCTGCCTGTGTTTTAAGAGCAGACTCATTTCTTATGTGCAAATGTTCATTTTCTCATTCCTATTCCTCAGTGAGTTTTCTTTTTAAAAGCACAGTTCTACTTTTCAGTCGAGCATTTTCAGAGATAAGAGTAAAACACAGAGGTTCTGGGCTCAACCTCATGAATGCAGCCCATTTCCAATGCTCCCCTAAGCTTGAGCTTCCTGCTACAATTTACAAAATTGTGGTTAATACCTAGTACCTAGTACTTAATAGCTATGCACCTAGTACCATCAAGTATCTGGCATATAAAAACAGGTAGAGAAATTCAAGGTGCAGAAGCAGCTTTTCTCCTATAGCAACTCTCATTCCTGTTGTTTGGAATTCTAATTTGTTATTAATGGTATTATCACTTCATTTATAACTTGTCTTCCCCACTAGACTGAAAACAGGGCGGGGGAGGAAGCAGGAGGTTAAGAATAGAATAAGCTGATTTTCTATGTATGCTCTGTGAAATTCTAGGGTCTCCAAAGCCCCAAAAGTTCCACCATTTGACACAAGATCAGCTTTTCTAAACCCCACAGCCACAATTTATGTTCCAGAAAGGAAGATAAAGTGAAAACAAATGCATATGGATATTCCTGAAGCTGTATTGTTTCACACAGGCACCTTGTAAAGTATCTTAAAGGCAGTCTTGAATATAGCATACACTCAGTCTCTCAATAAATATCTGTTGCCTATTGTGTATTTGTCCTATATTTTCTGTTAACTCCATAAGAACTGAGAGAAAATGTTACTTGGTGAACTGAATGGATTGTTTTAGTCATTTTATAAGACTCTGAAAGAGAGAAACAGAGGAACAGAGACAGAAAGAGAGAGAGAGAGAGAGAGAGAGAGAGAGAGAGAGAGAGAGACAGAGACAGAGAGAGACAGAGACAGAGAGAGACAGAGACAGAGACAGAGACAGATAGACAGACAGACAGACAGACAGACAGACAGACGGGGGGAGGAGAGAAACTGAAAGGAATTTACACCAGCATTTGTAAACGGGTTGGAATAAGTCAAAGCTGAAATAAATTGACTACTATGGGATCTTCCCTACCCTACCATAAGTGGCTTTCATGCAAGTCCTAATGGGTATGCACACACAGGTATATAGAAGAATAGCCGTATACCTCATATACCTCATCTTGTCCATTGTTCACTGCTTGAGACTTTCTTTCCTCTTCCTCTGTTGGTTGAAGCTCGTTAACCTGGTCCAGTTCCTCTCCATTTTCTTCATCAGTGCCTCCATGTACACGAGCAGGACCTTCCTTCTCCCTGTGATCCGGGATCTCTTCAGTTGGTTCAGGGGCATCACCAGCCTTCCTGCCCACAGCTTCAACTTCTCCATTCATTCCTGAAAAGTCGTCTTTCTGTTCTGCATCCTTGTTTGCTTTCTCTCCATCTTCTTCCTCATCAACTATTTCTGCTGGCCGCTGATGGATCAAAAGAAATCATGGAGAAAACTAAGAAGCATGACAGCAATTTTTCCACTGTGTATGAAGCTGGTTATAATAATTATCATGGTTTAGTTGAGTTAAAATAATCTTACATCTGCCTGATACAGATTGTATACAATATGTTTACATTTACTAAGTATCAACCATACGCCACACTTCAAAGTCACAATGGTCTTGTGAACTTGGTACTGTTCCCTTTTTGCAGATGAGTAAACTAAGACAATGGAAGCCCAATAATATAGTTCAAAGTATACTAGAAGAGTCAGAATTAGAACTAAGCATGTAACTCCAGAACCAGTACTTGTAATTGCCATGAAAGACAGGAAACTAAATGACAAGGTCCTTGGACAGCATTTAGGGGAATGTTGGATTCCGAAGAGGAGGCAAAAAATAGGTCTTCATGAAAAGTTTTCATTCTCAGCACTCTAGGCTACAGAGACCAGGATGTGAACAGCTTTGAACACAAGGCCTAAGAGAACTAAAAGCTTCCCTTCAAAACTTAAGTCTTTCATAAACTCAAATTAAGCATTTTTTTTACTGTTTTGGGAGGAGAGATGTAAATCTGTTTTAAAAGCAAACAAGAAGCCAAGTTCCAGAGCCAAGACTGAAAAGTAAAGACAGCCAAGTTCAAGTCATGGCCAGGCACTTTTTGTCCACTACTTAATTTCTGTAGGTTTCAAGTTTCCCATCTGCAAAATGTGAAGATAATAAAACTTCCATGGGGATTAAATGAGATGTGTTATGTCAGATGCCAAGCACAATACCTAGCACATCACAAACCCATAAGAACATAGAAATCCCTTTCTGTCTTGCCATTTATAATACATTCTTTCTTGGAACTATCATGTTCTTTGTTGCCATCAATAAAATAACAGTCTTTAAACATAGGGTAGAAAGAACATATAATTTGTTATATGCTAAAGTCACAGACCTGTTTCTTTCAAGTCCTAGACTAGAGTTTGGGACTTAATTATTACCGCTCCTTTCTAGTTCTAAAAATCAGTTCTCTTCTACTTAAGGAAATAATTGTTATGACAACAATAAGAACTACCACAATGTTTCCAGCTTAGGAAGTGAAAGGGGAAAGAAAATGGAGCTAGGTAGACTAAGTGTCCAAAACAAAATTCTACACATTAATTTGAAAATGAAAAAGTTGGAATCATGAATTTTATGATCTATTAAAAATGAAGTTCCTCCAACCATCCCATTAAAAGATGGGCCAAAAACTTAAGAGAGTCTTCTCTGAAGAAGAAATAAGAATGGCCTATAGACACATGAAGAAATGCTCAACATCTCTGGCCATAAAAGAAATGCAAATCAAAACAACTCTAAGATTCCACCTCACTCCAGTTAGAATGGCCAGGATCAAGGAATCTAATAACAGATGCTGGAGGGGATGTGGCCAGGAGGGATCACTACTACACTGTTGGTGGGAGTGCAAACTCATTCAACCACTATGGAAAGCAGTATGGCAGTTCCTCAAAAGACTAAACACAGAGCTTCCCTATGACCCAGCAACTCCACTACTTGGCATTTACCCAAGCATCCAGAAACAAGGACATACTAAATCCACTAGCACAGCGATGTTCATTGCAGCACTATTTACCATAGCAAACATATGGAACCAACCCAGATGCCCCTCAGTTGAGAGTGGATCAACAAGATGTGGTATTTATACACTATGGAATGCTATGCTGCTGTCAGAAAGAATGTCATCACCCCATTTGTAAGGAAATGGAAAGACTTAGAAATAAGCCAGACTCAAAGGAACATAGGCTGAATCAATAGTTTCCCTCATTTGTCATAATCAGTAGAAACCTTGGTCTCTCCTAGCAGACATTTACAATAGAGCAAAACCTAGATATGTAAGACCATATTGAATGATGGTAAATGAAAGGACCTCCAGGATATAGAAACAAAAGCCATATAATGAGTGATTGTTGTTCTTAATGTGCTGTGGTATCTCTCATCTCTTTTGCTGTCCCTTGGTTATCTCATATTGTTACAGTATTTTACCTTGTTATCTGATATATTGTATATATGCTTATTTGGTTATTTGAAATCGGATAGGGAAGGGGGGAGAACAAGATGAGGGGTGGGGGTGGAGGGAGGGAAATGGGGACCAAAACAGGAGAATGGGTATCAATGTTTGTGACTTTCATCTCCAGTTAATTACCCAAAAGCCAGGAAGTGAGGCTGTGGTAGTTCAATTGGTATAGAGTGCTGATCTTGAGATCAGGAAGTTGGGGGACAGCACCCAGGGCCCTCAGTTCAAGCTGTAGAACCAGAACAAAAAAAGTTCTTAATTCGATTTTATGATATAAAAGATACATTTATTTAAACATCAAAGAGGAGCAAATAGTATTCTTGAGGTTTTTTAAAAAAAAATAAATATCACAGCCCAAAATGACAGATTTCTTAATAAATTACCTCTGAACCTTGAGTAATTGTACACCACTTTCCCAGAAATTATCATATGTGTACTGCTGTGAAATTTAGGGTTTTTTCAGTCTTAAAGAGAAGTTATATAATATTCCTTAATTTTAAAAAATATTTATTTGAGAAGTAATGTACCCACTACCTGATGAATGTAACTGTAACTCCTCTATATATTATCTGGACAATAAAAATACACTTAAATGAAACACTTGACTCCACTTATTTAGAATTTGTGTATAGTCCTTGCTTCTCTGAGAGATACTAATAAGTTTCTGCTAAAGTCTCATTAGGTGGCTATATATGAAAGGAAAGTCATCATTGAAAGTGGATAGCATGTTTTCTTTAAGTTCTAGACTACTTTCTGGTCTTTTTTCTTTTAATCTATTACCGAAACCTATATATTTTTTCTTCACCTTTTACTGCAAAATGCTTATACCCCTGGATAGGAAAGAAGGCCTTGGCCCTAAGTCCAGACTCTGTTCTGTCATTGTTTTCACCCTTACTCTAGTAAGGGCAGAGCTGTACTTCCATCCTGCTATTTCTCTTATACTTTCCCAGTGTCATTTCCTTAGTAGGCATATCAGGGGAAGCCACAACTAGTTAGCTCATTTTTAAGAAATGCAAGATTCTGAAACTGATTTGATCAATTTAAACATGATGGTCATGTTAGTTAAAAGGCTTATAATCCTTTAAAATATCCTGGGTCTACAGTAAAATGTATATTGTACTATGACATTACAATTCAGGGCAAACAAAAATGCTGCGATGACAGATCTGTAATGAATAAATGAAAAGCAATGTGCTTTTTGGTGTAATCTCCTTTGAAGCAGGCATTAAATTATTAAAGATGTACCCAGTGTATACATCAATCAAATCATCCCCAGAAGGAACCTTTGCCTTTATACCCATACCGAGAAAGAGAGAGACAGAGACAGAAAGAGGGAGGGAGAGAGGAGGAAGGGAGAAAGAATTTGTACCATGGTAAAGACCTGCAAGGAAGGAGAAAAGCAAAGGGAAAAAAGAGAACCCTCCCTCTACCAGAGGGTGAGTGTTCATGATAGATGGGAACTGAGAAATACAGATGGCAAGGGAAGAACCAATTGGAGACTCCCTTGATTCTTCTTACTCCTCTCACTAAAGACAAACTATGGAGACCTGGTATTCTGCACACAATCAAGAAATCAAGCCCACCCTGACACAGGGGCTCTTACAAAAGAGAGTGTCTTCGCTGAATGGAACTGGAAACAGTACTCCCACACAGAACATTGTCTTATCTGCCCGAAAAAGCTAGTTACACAATCCAATAGCTTGTGTGTCACACCTGGGAATATCATAAGAGAATACCAGGGAAAGATGTTAAGTCTGCTGATGTTGTCTTCCACAGTGAATTCAGCTTGCTACTGCAAAATAAGCTGAGCAGAAGGAATAGGACAGAAAGAGAGGAAATCACTCAGGCCTCAAGCTGGTGAACTCACCTCTGTCCACTTCAGGAGACTCTCATGAACTTGAGATCTCACAGGATTGCTGTAAGAACCAAATGAGATCATACACATACAAGACCATTAGGAAATGAACAGATTTGACACGCTTATGATTATCACTCCATCTTCTTGTCAGGAATATGGAGGAAGTTGCAAGTTGTTTAGTAAAAAGCTGTAGTAAAGTATTTGCATTTAGGAAATGTTTCCAACTGGACCACATTAGGCTGTTTTACTTCTAAATCTCACTCACATGAAGATAAACAAGATGCTTAGTGATTGTATGTATGGGCTTATACAGTTCAAGTGTATACTAAGATCTGTCACAGAATTATTTTTAAAAAACTCATTGTCAGTCAACTGGCTGAAAGCTGGAACAAAGTGATACTGCCTGCTGATGGTAATTTTGAGTCAAAAGGCAATTCTACAAGATCCACTCCAATGACATCACCATATCATTGTTTATATGTTATTATCAAGGAAACATCCTTGTAAAAGTGATACATCAGAAGATATTTTACCTATGCTTAACAGTCTCCCTCATGTACATAATATTAAAATTTTAGTCAATGTGTGAGTAAACTTTTAAGAGAGAATTGGTTTTCAGATTGAATTTCATTCAGTAAGAAGCACATAGAACTCAAAATTTTAGGTCAAGCTCATGCCTGTGAGCAATTATATAATATTCTGAATGTTTCACTGGCATAAAGAAAAACAGACATTAACACCCTGTCTTAAATACTCATTTAAATAACTGGTATATGTAATCATATGTGTGTCAGTGTCTGTAGAAGCCATTTAAACTTATATGATATCAGTCTCCCAGTCTCCTTGCTGTATTCACAGCACTTTAGATTAATGGACAAAACACACACACGTGTGCAATTACAATGTAGACTTTTAACAGAGGCAGTCATATTTTTTAAATCTTCTATTTTTCCTTTCACTTATTTTTATTATATTTAAGTAGTTGTACCAAGGAGTGTTAATTCCATTTCTTTTTAAGAGTACAATATTTTTGTAACTAATTGCTGTTAATATTTGTTAGGAAAGCAATAACAAATTTGGGGTTTTTTTCCTCTAAGATGACAACAGGGTTGGCATTTTGAATGCATTTTGCCTGCGTTTGCCTACATGCATATCTTGCTATTTGTTTTGTCCGTGACATTCTGAGAAAGTGACTGATTTGTATGGAGAGACAGGAAAGGTCTGGTACTTATTATTGCTGGCTACATCCTAGCAGAGCCCACTCAGGGAAAACCATAAGCATTCAGGCTTTCCAGCGAATATGCATGCAGTTACTAAGGTTAACTCAGCATTCTTGAGTGGTAAGGGGAAGGAAGATGGAATATGGAAATCATATGGAAATAAGGCACGAAATATGGAAAGCATCAATTACCTGGAAGGTATTTCCACAGACAGATGAAGCTGCCCAAATGACTTCCACTTTGAACTCACATCACACTTCTGACAATAACGGCCAAACCCCAAATTAGAAATAGAGAGAGACAGCTATGCTTTCCATCTTACTTCGAAGAAAATGTCCATATTTTTAAATATGTACATCAAAATTCCCAAGTGATATGTTTTCATTTTTAAGACCTTTGCTATCTGAAATAACAGCACAAGTTAGAATTTTCTAGTTAAGCTATCCCTCACCTAAACACCACCCCTCTCTTTCTTTTTTCTGCCTTCCCTTGCTGAAATGTACCCAACATAGAGGTGGAATGTGGGATCCAATAAAAATGAAAAGACTCCCTGTGTGTGTCCGTTTGCTCATGTTCTATCTGCTACATTTAGAATTTAGGGGAAGTGTGTAGATTTGTGAAGGCTTTAGAATAGAAGGTGTTTCTGTGGATTTCATGGTAGAAGCATAGATGTTGAAAGTACAGAAATTATCACACTTGTTTTTATTTCTGTTCCCATGGAAACAGAAATCATCTCCTACCCAAGTTGAATGAGGTATTTTGAAATAATCAGTTTCAATTCTTCATGATAGCAAAGTGCTGTTTTTTGTTTTTAGCTTTCAGGGGCTTACTTTTCCAGAACAAAAAGTATTTAAGAAAAAGAAAAAGGTGATTTTGATGGTGATAGTCAGAAAGCCAGAAACCCTACAATAGAGGTGGCCTGTCCTCAGAGTTGTGACTGCCATATACAAAACTGTTTCTGGCCACATGCTAGAAGCTGGCTCACCCAGGCTCTGAATCACTCACAAGTAAAATGTACAACCAGCTGATCACTTGAATTTATATGGCATGAGGCTATTTAATCCTTGGGTAAAATATCGCCTCCCACCACCACCCTGAACAAGTTTACAAGTTTTCTCACTTTAAAAAAAAAATGTTACTTTTTCCTTCATTTACTCAGAAATCTTAGGGCCACATTTTAAACACAGTTCAACACAAATGGAAATCAAATAAACACACATCTAACCTGATGTCAGGCAGAGCCTTAACTAGCGATACACAGGGAAATGAAGAACCCTAGTTATCCTCATCCTGATCCTTACAATACTCAGCATGAATCAGATGAGCCATGACTTACTGGCCCATTGCACCTTTGCTGCATCCTTCTCATGAGTTGGGCTGAGGGGCCCTCTCCTCAGGCAGGATATGTTGCTACTCATGGGACAATCAGAAATCCCCACTTCATCTCACTGAAATTTTAAGGGAAAGAACATTGTTTCTGGTCTGGTAGTGACCTCTAGGCTACAGATTCTTATCTGTATAGAACAGTAGTCAGAAGCTATTTAATCAAAGGAACTGGGAAAACAACATAAATACGCTACTAAGGACAAGAGTGTTGTAACAGAGAGTAAGCTACAGAATGCACAGCCTACTTGGAGGGATTACGAAACTCCTAAAGTGTCTCTCTCAGGGAATCTGACTACAGTATCAAGTTGACATCCTAGGCATAGGTTCGATGAAGTCATCTTATTCTCCTTCTGACCGATTAATATAAACGTTGTTTCTGGTTAAATACTGTACTGAACAAATGCAGAGGGTATTTTTTTTCCTAACTTGCTTCTGACGTCCCTTTAAAATGTCAGCAAAGGCAAGTTAAAAGTGTTGAAACCATAGACCACACAACACTAATAAGGAAATAGCTATAACATTTGAGGAGCAATAAAGCTAATGAATGGGGAGCCAGTGAGACAAGATCTGAGTAAAATAAAATTTCAGCCTACAGAAAGGGAAACCAAGCAGTAAACTTTCCATGTTCCTTGTACTGAACCCAAGGAGAATAAATGTCTTCACCCAATGGCAAGCCCTCTCAGACCCCATAGTCAGATCACAAACAACTGAACTGCCTTTAATACAAAACACTAAAAGCCTCCTTTGAAAGGAAACAGACCATCACATAAAGCAATGAGACAATGTAAAGGCAAACACATTAGCCTACCAAAGCTTCATGGATGCTGGCAGATGAGAGACACGTGGAGTGAGCGACAAAGCAAAAGTGGTCATTTCTGACCAAGCAATGAGAAGAGGATTAAGAGAGTCACACTTCAGACAAAAAAGAATTCCAAGCCAGGGAAACCCAAGCTTTAAATATTTTATTATGGCAAAATGTACATACACATTAAAATCTCCATCTTAAGGAGCCTTCAATGAACAATACAAGGACAACAGATCATTTCTAATGGGAAGTCAACCCATCTGACCTTTACACAGAGGGAGAGCCCATTTCTATTAGTCTAGACACAAACTTGCGCTTTGCCCCAAAAGCAGAGTTGCTTGATTTCATCACCATTGATATTGGGGCTGGCTAGGTTCAATGGTAAGAATTCTCACATGAATTCCACATAGTTGAAACCATCCATAACCTCTCCCACCAGATGCCAACCACAGTTCTCCAGTTACGTATGACAGGAAAACACCATGTCTCCAAGAACAGTCCCCTTTTAGGGACAAAATTGCCATCAGCTGAGAATTGTTCTGGGTGAAACCTCTGTCTCTGGTCCTCAAGTCCATTCACTGCATAAACACCTTGAAGAGCCAACCCAGAACAGTCAGTTCTCTGACCACAGTATGCCCGGATTACGAAGGGAATCCATGGAGAATGGACTCCAACACAGATGTTCAAGACTTTATTTCTAAAAGTTGGTCTGCTTTTCAACAATGGGTAAATTTACATACACAATTTTGGGTAATATTCACACACACACACACACACACACACACACACCTTCAAGATCTTTTCACTAGTTACAATGCATATTCATTTATATCACAACAAAGATATTAACTAGCTAATAGCCCTCAGAGAATATGTAAGTGAATCTTTCTTATAAATAAGTGGAAAACAATAACCGAATGTCCTCTCTTATGTAGAAAATTGTTTTCATTCCTTCCCTAGGTTAAAAACAGGCTTTATGACTTAGAAAAAATCATATTAAGGGAAGTAAGCCAGACCCAAAGAAACATAGGCTCCATGGTTTCCCTCATTTGTAATAGTATATGTCTAGTATTCTCCTAGCAGAGGATCACAATGGCTCAAAAGCTATGTACATATGGCCATATAAGATAAGGCTAAGCAAAATTTACACCAGGAAATGGAAACAAGAGGTTTATCTTTGTTTAAAGTTATTTCTTTTCTCTCTCTTTTTTCCCCTTTTGGTTTATCTCATGTTGTCGCTGTATATGACTTTGGTACCTGGTATATTATATATAGGTTTATTTGTTTATTAGAAATAGGGAAGGGAAGGGAAAAACCGAGATGATTGGGGGCGGGATGAGGGGATGAAAAGTGGGAGAAAAACATGGGAAAAGGTATCAAGGTCAAGAAGTAAGGTACCCACTACCCGATGAATGTAGCTCTAACCCCTCTATGCATCACCCCAACAATAAAATACATTTAAAAAAAACAGGTTTTGTATTTTGCATTTACTATTCCTCTGGAAGAAAGACTTCTTTAAAGTCAGATAGATCTGCATTCAAGTTCCATTTCCTCTTATGCTATAACCTTGAGCAAATCAATTCACCTAGCTGGGCTCTTTCTTTCTTTCTGTACAACTATATAAAATGGAGGCTAAGACTAATCTTACAGGGTTATCCCTACAACAATATGACCTAATGTTATGCCTGATACTCCATAGCATCTCAATAAATGGTAGCTATTGTTTAGTGTAGATCACCACCAGGCATGTCCTTGGATTTACTCAAATTCTTATGGAGCTCATGGGCTTTACATTGATTTCAGTGTGGCTCTTCACAATATTTAATGATAACTCCTAAGAATGTAAAATGGCTCTAAAACCTGACCTCAGACACACCTGGTGCCATACAAATGGACCAAAAATTCTAGTGCTAAGATCAATGAAGTCAAAGAGAAAAATAATACTGATGTTTTGTAACCTGGCTTTGTTTCCTTAAGCTTACATTACTTTGTTGATATTGTCCAGCTTCTGCCCATCTGTTTTTCAGCCTCTTGCATACTTGCATTTTAATAAGCCAGGGTCGCAAGTCAAATAAGAAATCAAGCTCTGATGACACACATCCAAGGCTGTTTGAGTATTTCCAGAGATCAAGTCTTCCCCACAACTTCCCTTCCTTCTAATCAGCAAATATAGAAGTAAACAAATGCCTCTTATAGATTTTGCACATTGTTTAATAAGTGATTAACAGAGAGATTTCTCTTTTACACATAATGCTTATGGTTTTCTCTTGATATTTTGACTTTGGAATATAAATTAGCCTTGGCTTCTACAGCGATTAAGTATTGTACATACATGATTGCTCTTTCTTTGTCTCAAATATAATATTTAATTATAGCTTCACAGAGACTTAAAATTCTGTTTTCCCTCAGGAAAAAAATAACTATAACTGGAGTTTATGAAAAATTATTAGTTATAGCAAATCCTAGAAAATAAATTAGATTTCTTTTCTAATCTGTGATTTTTTTAGCACGTTAGGCTTTTCATCAGGAAGGCAACATTTGCGGAGAGTGTCTGTGGAATAATCACACAGCAATCTCACTTCCACCTCGCTAAGACAAATACAATTGAGAAGATCAACCATGGAATTTGTGGGGTTGTGAAATTTGCTTTTAGCAAAGGAAATATCACATAATAGTCAGAGGACGAGTGGCAATTTCTACTGACTTCTCCCTATTCTCCAAAGCCTGTGACTGTCATTTCCCCTCCTCCTCTGAGCTCCAATCCTCCACTCAGAATTGTAGAAAGTCTGTTGAGTTACATTAGCATAACTGACTTACTTCCTGCATCATTTAACATGGAATTAACAATATTTAATACTTTCTGTTACTATGCATTTATAGTACATACACACACACACACACACACACACACACACACACACACACTCACTCCTGAAAGTAGGCTGTCCCAGTGGCCTAAAAAAAAAATAAATCAATACATACACACAGCAAATATTTGACTTGCATTTATGTAAGCAATTCTGTTAAGAAGAACAAATTTCAACCACAAAAAAATTAAGGACCTTAAAGGAGAGAATACCATGGCATTACAAAAAAAAAATGTTTTTTAAATGGAGAAGGCCTAGTTGCCTAGACAAAAATCCCTAGTTCATTCTCCTTTGTGTAATAAACTTTCTCTTCCTTTGCATCTCTAACCCAATTCCCATCCTATTGTGCCATTCAATGCTGTTTATTAAAGACACACCATTTCCCCATTAAAAATAATAATAATAAAGCCTCGGTCCCTAAGGCTACTCATTATAAGACTAGGAAGAACTGAAAGATGTCCTATTCTGATTTTAAGGTCTTTTAGCCACTTCATGCCGGAGAGGTTTTCACTGTGGCAAGTGCTGGAACACCATATCCCATAACACAGAACATAAAAGGCAACCAGTGATTCGTGGTTTACACTTTGGTTTACAGGAGTGGAGATTACCTGATCCACTGGAAGCTCAACCTGAGTCTCTTCATCTTCTTGGACTTCAGCTGCGCCCCGCATTTCAGATCTCTCTGCTCCGGCTTTGAAAATGCCCTCCTCTGTGGAGACAAACACACAGTGAAACTCAAAATCCAATTGTGACATCTTGTGGCTGAAGTTTGAAATGACACCCAAATGCCTCCTGATGATGTTTTTCAAGGGTATTTCAGTTCCTTTCTCTGTGGTAGGATTTACGTAGCTCCCACCTCAAATTCCTGTACATTTTCACTTGGACAAGGCTAAGCCAACAGAACAGAGATCTACTGAAACTCCTCCTCACGGCTGGCTACGGTGGTCCAGGGAATTTGATGCTAATGATCACAAAGGTCTCCATTCTCTTCACTCAGCCAAGAACCATTGATAACGCTGGCTGCTTTAAAATATCCTTTTAGAAAATTTCCCTCCCAGGTACTGCTGTACACTCAACATAATACACTCGAATAATTCTCTATTCAGAGTCATGTAAAAAATATTTTTATTGCAATGTAACAACAGAGCTGAATTTCCACATTGTTTCCCCCTTAATACAATATCATTTAGTTTGCTAATTTCTGCAAGGTATTTTTTTTAACAACCTATGGCTTTAAATCCTTAACAATAAAATGTAGCCTAAATCTCTGAGACTTTAGGTTAAGCTCCTTCAACTTGCTTTCCTCTAGAAAGCAATAATCGCTGCTTTCCATATTTGAAGTAGTTTTAATGTCTCCCCTCAGCCTTCTCTTCTCCAGGCCAAGTAATCAAAGAATCACAGAACCATTTGTCATTCTGTCTATCTGCTTGCCTCAAGACAGGTTTAATGCTCCAGCCATTCTCACGGATATTTGTGCTGTCCAATTTTTGAGACACTTAAGGGTTAGCAATTTTACCTCTTTTCCTAGTAATCTAGTACAGTATTTGATTACCCTCACAATCTAGGAAATGCTTTCATCTTTTGTCTTCCAGTCCCCTATGTTTCTCAGATTGGGAATCTGTTTCCCAAAGCATAATAACCCATTTCGTATCATAATACCTCCTCTTGCTAGTCACGAATTCACCTTTAATTAAATGTAAAATAAATATATTTTGGACATGAGTTGAGAATGGCCTGGTGTGATAGCTGGAGCTAGGAGTGTGGCAAATGTGGAGCTATGGGGACACAGCTCACTTGTTTACATGTGGTCTTTCGTTCAGGTTGTTTCCCCAGTCCAATCTGACAGAGATAAGCACATCACCAAAAAAAAGGCACACTCAAGGAAGCAAGATAATCAGGAAGGTCAGACTGTACAGCCAGGCAAGAAAGGAAGGGAGGAGGGAAGAAAGGAGGGAGGACAGGGAAGGAGAAAGGGATGAAATGACATTCATTTCTGAAATCACCTTAGAAGACAGCAAACATAGTCAAATGCCAGGCTCAGCATACTCTAGTTACGACTTATTTTCATGATTTTTTTTCCAATGATGTTCTTTGTATCCAAACATTGCACTAGATTACGAAGAGACTATAAAGAGAAACCTACAGATACCAAAGGAATATGTTCTTAACACTTGCGTTCAATGAAATGTTTAACTATATCCAAGGAGAGCTATGAATGGTTTGCAGATGTGTTCTTAGAGTAGGCATTCCACCAGAAAGAAGAATATAGTGGATAATAACAAATAAAATAAAATTGGAAGGGCACTGGAATGGAAAATGGCAACCATAAGGATATAAACACCAAAGAAACAAATCAGCAAAGCTCAGTATTGTGTACAGTGACACAGAATACAAAGATAAAAATGTTTGCCTGAGGTGTGAGGGAGGGAGGGTGGGTTCTTCAGTGAACTGAGACGTATAAGCTATTCCCTTAGCAGCACAGAGTTGAAAGCCTGAGTTGAAAGGTAAAAAGAAATGGACACACAAGATGGCCAATAAAGTAAGCAAATGTGAATATTTGTTTCCCTTCTGTCACTGCCATAATAAGATGCAACTGAAGGCACTTTATAGAAGTCAAAGAAAATATAATGAAAATCTTAAACATCTCCATGCAAGGATAGAGTCTGTGAGAAATTTGCAAAAGTGTTACATGTTTTATAAAGGGAAATATTATTCAAGCTCTTCCCACTCTCCCTTTGTTTTTGTCACTAACTTAGGCATGCACCATGAGTTGTTGATTTAGGTCCTAATGACAGATTATGTGGTACTGTAACATCCAGCAACATAACCACCATTCGTGATGGGTAAGCTAGAAAGAATTCCGAGGAATAAATCCAAGTAAGAGACCGAAAGATGCTGTAGCAAGGTGACTGTACAGTGAAAAGAAACGCACATTTGATAGGTGTGGTATTAAGAGAAAATGCATTGATAAAGCATTTTAGTATAAATGGTACATATATAATATATATGTATTTTAGAAAATGTAAAGGAGAAAATATTCTTCTGATCTCAAGACACAGAAAAAATTGTCACAAATATTTTGACAAATCTTTCTCTCTCTCTCTCTCTCTCTCTCTCTCTCTCTCTCTCACACACACACACACACACACACACACACACACACACACACACACACACACACTAGAGATTTTAGTGTACATATAATTCGTTGGTCTTTTCCCTTAAAAAAATCACATCATGCCACACATTGGTGGCTCATGTCTAGCTACTCGGGAGGCTGAGATCGAAGGTTTAAAGCAAACCCAGGCAGGAAAGTCCATGAGACTCTCATCTCCAAAGAACCACCAGAAAACCAGATATGGCGTTGTGGCTCAAAGTAGTAGAGTGCTAACCTTGAGAAAAAAAGAGCTCAGGGATAGCACCCAGGCCACACAAGCTCAGTCCCAATCCCCCAATCCTATCATGATAACTTCTCATTCCATCAATGAAAATAATAAAAGGTGATTATGCCATATCATAAAAGTTTTATTCCATTGATTGATGGGTGAATGTGAATTAGGAACTACTGAGTAATGAACTCATAGAAGCTCTTTGAGGGCTTAGCATCTCACAGAGACATAGGCTGGTTCTGTTTTCATATACATACCTTTAGCTCTTTTATTCTCCACTGGATTTCCAAGAGTAGGTATAGTGCTCTGCACACAATAAATTCTTTTTTTTTTTTTGCCAGTCCTGGTCTTGAACTCAGGGCCTCAACACTATCCTTGGGCTTTCTCAAGACTACTGCTCTACCATTTGAGCCACAGCTTCATTTCCAGCTTTTTCTATATATGTGGTACCCAAGAATTGAACCTGGGTCTTCGTGCATGCTAGGCAAGTACTCTACCACTAGGCTATGCGCCCGACCCTACACACAATAAATTGTTAATACATGTTTATTGAAATGCAAGCCAAAGGATAAATCCTTAGCTCCATCCCTTTCTTGTATGTGTCAGTTCCCCTCACACATTCTGCCCAATATGTAGTTTCTCTTTTTCCCAAATGCATGACTGAGGACCCTGGTTTTGATACAACTAAGTCATTTAATTGCTCAGCCTCCCACCTCATATCAATGCACCTTTCACCTCATACCAAAGGAAACTTCACCTCCCCATGTTCTTCCCCATTCTGTGTCTGACCATCTGAGGGATAACACCCAAAGGATGAGCCATCCCACATCCTGATGTGAAAACCAGAATCCCTCAGTTCCACGGACACCCTCCCAGTTCCCCCTAACCGCACATCTTCTTTCACACGTGTAGAGACTTACATTGCCCATGTGCAACCAGAACCAATTACATAACAATCATGGAAGTACTGGGCTGTCTCACAGCCGACACTGGTGCCTTCATGCCAGTGCCTGCTCCAGCCCTGTGCTTGTGAATCTGCCTGTTGTAGTCCTACTCACAGCTCAACTCCTGTTCAATGTCACTGTCTCTGTTGAGCGCATCCCCAACCTTCTCGTCAAATCACACAAAGCCAGCTCCTCCTGGGCACTTCTTCTCTATCTCCTATGCTTTTGTTTATTTACAAATTATGCCTCAATTTATCATTGCTTTTACTGTTTTCCCCTGTCTCCCTGCTGGACTACTAGCTCTTTCAAACATAGGTCATAACTTGTCTTCACAAGTTCTGTTCATAGCACAATATAAGACTCTCGACAGGTTTTAAGAAAATGTTTGTTAAACTGAACTAAGAGTACAGAGTGTTATATAAACACCAAAACTTCTGGCATCCCCTGGAAGCATTATTTGTAATAGAATCTGTAATCGAATACTTTATCCATGGCCAAGATCAGTAAGCCAAAATGAATGTAAAAAAGTAAATCAGGTCATAAATCAGAGAATTACAATCATTTGACACACAAGGATTGCCAACACACTCAAACTACAAGAAAGAATCTGAATGATATGTTTCCCTTCTGTCAATGCCCTGTTAAAATGCAACCTAAGATGCTTCATGGAAGAAGTCAAAGGGAAAAAAATGAAAATTTAAAACACCTGCATGCAAGGACAGACTTCTATGAAAAATGGGCAAATATGTTTTATTTGTATAAAGGGAAATATTATTCAAACACTTGAGAACATTTTCCTCTCCTAGAGATACTGTAAGTTGGCCAATTAGATCATAATGGAAATTATTATGTATAATAATAATAATGTGGTTGCTTAAACAGCAATGTCAGTCATCCAAAGGTCTGGAAGGGTTGTGAAGTGTCACCTATGGTATCTGGCCTCCACTGAGATGTAGAAGTAGTTTTAGTGACTCAGTGATCTACCTCCCGATCAGCATGAGCAGGTAAATGGCCCCTTTTTGCCACTGACTGCGTATGTTTAAGCATCTGTTGAGTCAACAATAGTCATGTGCACATTCAGGATTTCTTCCAAGTTCTCTACTCATAACCACTGGCAGAATTTTCAATTGCTTGTGAATTATGGTCACTCAGCTCTGTTACTCATGGCTAGTGCTCTACCCCTTTAAGCCACAGTGCCACTTCCAGTTTTCTGGTAATTACAGATAAGAGTCTCATGGATTTCCCTGACCAAGGTTGGGTTCAAATCACCATCCTCGGATCTCTGCCTCTTGAGTAGCTAGGATTAGAGGCATGAGCCACCAGCAACAAGCATGAAATTATTCCTTATTATGGGTCAGTGATTTTTGTTCCCTCTAAAATTAATTGTACACAATAAGAACAAAAAGAAGAATGCATGTGCATCATAGAAACAAAACTTTCCTTTATATGGAGACAAATCAGGCTATTGGGAAAAGCAGTCATGAGGTGATACATCATCTTTTGGAATGTCACTGTCTCCATCACTCACTCCCACGTCCCCCATCCAACTTGTTACAACAGCACTCAATAGGGACTATGCTTGTCAAAATTACCAATGGCCAATTAATGGGATCGTAGTGATGAGCATGTTTCTATCTTTATGTTCTCATTTGCTTGATGTCTTATCAACTTCTAGACGGGCGATTTATTCTCATCATCTCTCATCTCTTGTTCTCGCCTCTTCACTTCTCTCCTCTCTGGCTGTCTTCATCTCTCCAACATCACTGTTAGCCACTTCCCTTTGATCAACTCATCCTCTTCTGCTAACTTCCTATGTGTTAAACTATACTAGAGTTCTCTATAAGTTCTTCAAAGGTAGTGTGCTCAGAACTACAATCTAGATATAATCGATGTATGAATGACTCCATAGTTATATGTAGCTTCAATACCCGAGAGCTCCATAGACTCCCCCTTCTATCTAGTCAATTGCCTGACTTAATGCAAGTCAGCTTAATGGAAGGCAGCTAGACATGGCCAAAGAGGACACAGCCTATGTTATCCTACACTGTTCCTCTCCTACACTCTCCATCCCAGGAAGTGGCATCATTGCTCAGAATCAAAATCTTGGAATTCTTATTTTGTCTTCCTTCTCTACTCCTTTCCACTGTTTACTCTTGTCAGTCCAATCTTTTAAAAGCTACATCCCCAAATGTATGCATGTCTATCTATCTTCACAATGAGCATAATCACTGTTATATGTTGGACAGAACACTGCAACTGCTTTCAAATGCAGCTTCAACTTTCGCTCTTCTATAATCCATTTTCCATACGATATTCAAGTACTATTAACATATGATAGCAAGCATTCAACTCATTGCACAACTTAGAAATTCTAAGAGATGGGCAATGCCACTACCATTTCCAGATACCCCCACATTGGCCAGCAGAAAAGGGATTAGGTATTTTAATTCTTCCCCTACCCTAAAACCTTTGTAACAAAACCCACTGCGAACAAACTACAAAGTGAGGATAAATATGCTACACAATGCTGCTCTCGTTCAATTACCACACGAAGGATCAAATTCAATGCTTGGATGCACACTACACCCAAATTCAACTTTAATCTTTCTCCCCTGAATCCTGAATAGACATTTTAGTGAACATTACACAGTAAAGCAATAACAAACACTCCAGTAAAAATGAAAATGCTCCTCAATTATTTTTCACTTATTCCTTATGAATTTTATGGCCTAAGAAATGAAAACCAAGCTACAGAGGAAGAAAAGTCAGATCATCACCATGTTGTTCATAACAAATGATGAAACTGTTTCCCCTACTGAAATGTGGAAGAAATAAATGCTGGAGTTTTTTAACCTTTCTCCAACTGCAGCAGCTGAAATAAAAGCATTTCCTGGATTCAATTTTATCTCATATCTTTAATGCTCTCAAATAAGAAAAATTACCAAATAGTACGTGATATATTCAAACAACTGATGATAATCTGTCTCAAGAGCTGCTATTTTTTTCTTATCAAACTTGTTAAAAATTATGCAGAGGAGCCAGGAGTTTGGCCTAGTAGTAGAGTGCTTGCCTAATGAAGACCAGGGTTCAATTCCTCAGTATCACACACATAGAAAAAGCCAAAAGTGGTGCTATGGCTCAGGTGGTAGAGCTCTAGACTTGAGAAAACACAAGGACAGTGCTCAGGCCCTGAGCCCAAGCCCAGAACTGGCAAAAAAAATTATATAGAACTGCAGGACCATGTTTTAATACATTTAATATTTAAAACAGATTTGAAATTTATTAGGATAAATAAGAAGCAAAATAACATCCTGGTAACCATACTATTTTGTGAAAAATTGTTAGGTATTTATTAACAGAACATTCTGTCTGTAAGCAGGAAAGCTTAATGTGACTATGAATATTTTAATCTAATGTCCTACAAAGGCTATCTAATAAAAACACTAAATCACATTTAAAACAAAATGTTACATATGAAAAGCAGTTTGCTATGCCAGAATTATTGGGGAAGAGGCAAGATAAGGAGTTTGTGGCTTTGAATACATAAATTAATATTCTGAGAAGAAAAAAATGCACATCTCCCATTTCCTCACAGGGAAATATTTTTATGTGTCATATCAGGCACCAGAGGCAGAATTAAAATTAAAATCTGTGAGAAGGTGACCTAAACATAATTGTCATTACCTTAACATTAATGCAAACCTCTTGCATATGTGGAACAGATTAAAATTCTCTACTATGCTTCCTAGATGCTATTCCAAATTCAACCTAGAACTAGAGAGCATCCATAAAGATGGCGAAGAAGGAAGCAGTCTTTATGGTGTTTAACAAATACTGATGTGGAAATGAAAAGAAGATTCACATATTAATACCACTTGCTTATTAGAAGTGACCACCGAGAACTTCTAGATCATTCTTTTTTTTTCATTACAAGGGTGATGTGCAGCAGGATTACAGCTATATATTGAGTACATTTGTTTTTGAACTGAGTCACCTCTTCTATCATTTTCCCAATTTTTTTCCTCCCAATCTCCTTCCCCAACAAGGTGTACAGTTCATTTTCACCATAGTGTCTAGTGAGTATCCCTGCTCAATTAACTCATGCTTTGTTACGCTATTTCTGTGCTCCCCCTCCCCTACCTAAATCAGATAAACTTACATAGAAGACAAAGGGTACAGAAACCAAAAACAGTGGCAAAGAGGGAAAATTAGAAGAGAAGAAAAAATCTACAAAAAGTAAAATTAAAGGAAAAATTATTGTTTCCATTTCTTGGAGTTCATTTCAAAAGAAACATAGATTGTATGGTTTCCCTCATTTTTAATTATTAAAATGTGACTATGAATTCACAAATAAACACAATAGCTAGTAAAAGACAAAAAAACTACATTTGGACATGATAAATTTAATAGGACTCTAAACATTCACACAATAACAATAAAGGGGGATATTCTTAGGAGAGGATCACAAGAGCTCAATTGCTATGTGCATATAATCATACAGAATGATACTCTTGAATCATATTTTTGGCTTACACAAATGACCCTCCTCACGCCATCTTCTAAATTAAGGTTCATCATCACAAGGAAGATTGAAATACTAATCAATGACAGCTTATATTCTGAATTTATCTAATTTAATTTGTCTTTTAATCACTAATCTTCTCCATATGCTTCATTATGTTCCATAAGCTCAAATAGAAACTCTCTGCAGAAACCAAAATATCACAAGCCAGATATTTCTTTTGCAATTTACACTATTACATGAAAATAGCATTGTTCATATACTTGTATAGGCAGAGTTTTCATAGCTGTAGTTGGAAATATCTTGCATGTTCCTCTTCCTCATGCCCTTACCAGTGTATTAAATATCATCTGCTAAGGAACTGATATATCCATTTGGTAAATATTTGCATAGAATTGCTCCTAATCACATGTATTTTGTCTTAACTTTAAATAGATGTAACAAGATATTCCAAGGGTGAACAGAAAGCAAAAGTAGGAGCATTATCATCGATTTGTTCAGAACATTGATGATTTTGTTCATAACTCTACATTTCCATTTTGATCTTTTTATATAGAGATATTTCAGATTTTCATCAAATTTAGGAATACTTAGAATACAAAGCTTACTGAATATGTTTCTAGCATATATAATTGCTAGCTGTACTTTAGGATCTATATAAAGTTTGGCACAATTGCTACCGTTTATGTTAGGCATGTGGAACGAATAATAAAAGTATTTTTGTGTAGGTTTACCTAAACTAACAAGTATAGCTAGCTTTACTTCTTCATGTTTAACCTTGCAGTCCTATAAACTGAACTGTTCCTCTTCCCATACCAATGATTTCTAGCTATCTATTAAGTATCACAATTTCTATGCTTAATTCTGGCTTGTCCAACTACCTCCAAATGACTGCATATTCTAATCTGTAAAGAATCCTATTTAAACCTCAAAATGTACTCAAAAAAAGTGTACCATGGTGCTAGGCACCAGTGGCTCATGCCTAGTCACTCTGGAGGCTGACATCTGAGGATCACAGTTCAAGACCAGCCCAGGCACTTAAGTCTGGGAAACTCTTATCTCCAGTTAACCACCAGAAAACCAGAAGTGGCACTGTGGCTCAAGTGGTAGCACACTAGCCTCAAGCTGAAGAGCTCAGGGGCAGATCCCAGGCCCAGAGTTTAAGCCCCACAAGGACAAAAGAAAGAAAAATGTACCATGGTATCAAGCAGAGTACTTGTATATAGCAGAAACACAGTATTCCTATACATTATGGTCATTAACTCCTGAGCCTTCCACTCATAGGTACATATAGGTAGCCACCCAAAGAAAGACCAACAATGCACTTAGCTCCAGATGCCTATCAACTACTGAAGGGGTTCCACGGAGAACGCCAAGCTCAGGGTGATAAGTATAGTAGCTACCACACTGGTTTGTAAGAGAAAGAATACAAGTAGAGAAAGACAGCAGGAGAACAGGAAGAACAGTCAGGAAGGGCTTGGCAGAGCTGCAAACCGCAAGGATAGGATTAGGAGGCATGAGGGAAGAAATGCTGTGGTTGGAGGAAATGATACGCATGTCAAATTGAGTCGGGAAGTTCCAAAACTCACATATCAACACATACTACCAGTCCTGGTATGAGGTGGGCACTGGAATTGTGAGACCACAGGCCTGCTTTGGATACTGCAGGTCCTGAAAGATCTGGAATTGATGGAAGGGGCCAGTAGACCCGGAGGGGTTGTATTGCTAGGACTCCCTGACTGCCTGGATATAGAGTTGTAGGAGAAAGGAGTTGTGTGAGACAGGAGTTACGGCTTAGATGTCCATGAGGCTAGTATATTATTGTGTATTATTTATCAAGACTGAACAGACAAGGGAAAGAATAGTAGTGTCAAAGGGAGGTGATGAATTCTAATTCTACCATGCAGATTTTTCTTGTCTTACAATGGGATCGTGTCTCAATAAACCTTATCATAAATTGCATATACTGTAAGTGAATGTACATTAATACATCTAACCTGCAGAACATTATAGCTTCGCTGCATAGTTCAAGATAGGCCATTCATTGTTTCCTCGTGTGAATTCAGGGCTGACTGGGAGCTAGGAATATCTGACATGACAAGGGATGATTTGAGAGTGTGGTTTTCGAGCCTACAATATTAAAAAATTAAAAGTACAAACTACTGAATTCTACTGAAGGCACATCACTTCACAAAATTGTTAAGACCAAAGAAACTTAAAGCAAATAAATCATTGTAAGGGAGAATCTGTACAGTTCTGACAGGTATGTCCAGTAAAAGGCTGGCTGGCAATGTTAAGTTTGTTTAAGAAAAGGATATGGATGTGTCACAGTATAGTTGATCCATAAAGTCAAATATTCAGGTAAGAAATTAGGATGAGACTCTAAAATGTTAGGGGATTAAATTCTAGAATGTAACATTTAAGGGATGCATAAACAAAAAAATCTCTCTCATACACACACATACACATGCATACACAAACACACACACACACACACAGAGGCATGCACATACACAAAATTGAAAATAGCAAAAATGAAGTGAGTGGGCTGTCATAGAAGTCACAGGAAAAGTGAAATTTTTTCAAATGAGAGAACTCTTAAGTATTAAACCATTCTCCATCTCTAACAGCCCGATGATACTTGGGCATAATAGAACGTTGAAATAAGAACATATTAAAATATTCTATGAAACACAAAGGTGGGAAGAAGCAAAACAGGAAAGTCCCCTCTTTTTCATGACCACAACCTTGAAAAAGAAAAGCCCAACACTGAGACCTGAGGCCAAGGGGGTAGGAAGGGATAAAAGGAGTTAAATCGTTTCTCTTCTGAACCCTGCTTTTTGGTGAATTCATCACAGATGTCAGTACCATAAAGCTGCTGTTAAAACTGTGTCCCTAATGCCCAAGCACGTCTTCTGAAACCCAAACATTCCTTCAGAAACTCAAACAATCCCCATTCACATATGGCCAAGTTAAACCCAAACAGATCATCTTAGAAACACAAATGGAACTAGAACTGTATTTCGTGTACATACTCATCATCCTTTTCATAAAATATATTTATTGGGGCTTAAATCTGAGCTAAAATACTTCAATGAAATAGAACATAGCAATGCACTGTAGGAGTTGATGGTCTGAGGAAGGCAAGACAGAACCCCTCAAGCCACCGTGTACTTTCCATCCATACACAAAATCTAAACAATTTTTTTAATTTAAAAAGAAGTTGAAAAAATGAAGTCGGGTCATAAATTTTCAGAAACTGTCTGCAGTCAACAAACTTAACATAAAGATTAAAGTAGTTCTCAAAAAAGGTGTAATTTTAATCTCAATTTATTAAAACTAAGTTGTATGCGTAGCATAAATATATAAATATATACATATATATATGGGGGATTTTTTTTGCCAGTCCTGGGGCTTGAACTCTGGGCCTGGGAGTTGTCCCTAGGCTTCTTTTGCTCAAGGCTAGCACTCTACCTCTTGAGCCACAGCGCTGTTTCCAGTTTTTTTGTTTATGAGAGACTGAGGAATTGAATCCAGGGCTTCATGCATGCTGGGCAAGCACTCTACCACTAAGCTACCTTCCCAGCCCCATATGGCATATATTTAAAGGATTAAATCCTACCTCAAATATAAATGAAAATCAACTTAATGGATGTGTGTAATTAATCTTGATTATAACTGAATTACAGCTTTAATAATCTAAGTATTTGCTTTCAACTACTAGCAATAAATGTTTAAAAAATAATGTGCTTAATATCCATATGAATATTAAAAGTATAACGTTTGTAAACAACCATGTTCAATGCTAGTCTAATTCTAAAGTAGATGCAATATGAACTGTGGTCTTCACTCAAGGTGAAAGGACATGAGTGAGAACATACAAATCAATCATCCTGAAATAAGGGATCACATTTCAGCTAATCTGAACTGCTCACTGAATCTGAGCATGGAGACTGTCACTTACTGTTTCAACACTGTGCACATTCATATGCTTCTTATTTGACCAAAGGTCTAAGGAATCCTTTCTTCTACCAAGGGCCATTTGGATATTTATATCATTATTTGCAGGCATACGAGATAATCATTACAGATAACACAAATTTCAGACAGTCTATGAGAAGCCTAAGTGTCTGTCCCATCATGTGTGAAATGATTTCCTCCTATGACCTGATGGGGGTGAGAAACCTGCTGTAGATGATCAGGATTTCCTAAACTCCACAGCCTTTTTAGGTGTTTAGGAAGCATGTAATTCATAAAGAGAACCATAAAACCTTGTCAGCATTGATGCCTTGCTAAAGCTACAGGGTAGTTTTGACTACTGATTTATCTTCCATCTCAACTTAAAATGGGTACTACAGTATAGTGCTTAGAATACCTTCTTTGTTGGTTAGAGCCTGCAATTTAAAGAACTGTTATGAATAAGCAACAAATTAAAAACAATTTTTCTTGACTTTCATCTCCAGAATTCCAAATTTTATCTAAAATAGTCTGAGCCGAGTCCACTGGATTCTACTAGATTCCATTTTAAGATGGTTACTTAACAACAAATATATTTCTGTATAAGCAATGAATAGAAAATTTTTTACACAAAAATGCCAAACTATCAATGGGAAAAGTGATCACAGTGCCTCAACAAATCACAGAATGTATTAACATGAACCTTTAAGCAGTACTATTTATTACAAAGCTACCAAAGCAATCAACCAACCCAGCATTATTCCCAGTTTATTACAGACACTGAGTGAGCATCCACCAGTTTCTGGGCTCTTTTCATGTAGTATTGTGATTTATTGTCAGTGCCTGTAACAGAAATGTATGCATACTGCATTTTAGAAAAGAGAAAATGTGCTTCTTTAGCATTTTAATCTATGAGTGGAATTTTTCATATAATAATTTCATTCCCAAAGGAATAATTCTTGCTTCTTACAAGTTCTTTTAAAAAAGAATCAGCAGGGGCCAAGAGCATGGTGGCTTAGTGGTATAGTGCTTGCCTAACATGCAGAAAGTCCTGGGTTCAATTTCTCAATACACAGAAAAAGCTGGAAGTAGTTCTGTGACTCAAGTGGTACAGCACTAGCCTTGAGAAAGCCTAAGGACAGTGCCCAAGCCCTGAGTTCAAATCCAAGACTGCCAAAAAAAGAATCAGCTGTAAGGAAATGATTATTATATGTTGATTACCTGCTTATTTTCCTCTGGGAAAGAAGAAAGATAGCAATCCTCCATTGGATTTTTCTCTAAGCTACATATTTTAAAACATTCCCATAGTATTAAATGTGGTATGAATTAATTTTTACTTGGTTCTGACTCTCCATATATTTCTGGACAAAATAAAATATAGACATGGGCAACCACTAGAAAATATCTATTTTTGGAATAAATAAAAATGCAGATAAATGGAAGAAGCATTTTTCCTATAGCACTTTAATCTAGAGTATCATATCAATTAATAATAGCAATATTAATGCTGTGACTACTTCCTGATGTCTATTGTCTGATAAACATCATTGTAATCATGATACATGTCATCATTTCACTTACTCTCCATAACAAGTTCATGAGAAAATTATTATTGCCCACATTTTACATATGAGGAGTGCTGTGCTTACGTTCATAGCAAATAGTTGAAGTAGAACTCATATGTGACATATAGCAATCTGACACAGGAAGACACGTTTTTAACAGCTTTACTACTGTGTTCCAAACTGTCACTGCCTATTAATAGGTTATGATATTGATTCAATTGGTTGAAACTAGTGGATTTTCTTCCCACTAGTTGCCTCCTAAGTTATAGATGAGATGCAAATTCAGAAATCAAATACAAAAACAGCAAGACTGGATAAAGTGGGTGGGATTCTATGGGGGCAGACTCTTAGCTCTTGTAGGGTAAAAGTGAGACATAATGAAAGGATATTCCTTAAAACAAATCAGAACTCTAGGGCTGTATAAACACTGGAGAAGGAAGAAAGGATAGAGGAATATCAGATGATAAAAATCCCTTTGAGAAATTAATGGATAGTTGAATGAAAAGAATATCAAGAACTTGAAACATATCTTGATGAGGAGTGAGTGTGGAGGCTAATGGGCAGAGAACAGGTAAATGGAGAGAGGAACAGAAAGTTCAGTCATAATACTCGGAGTACATCTATAAAAATGCAACTAGGAAACTTCATGAGACAGGTGGGGCAGAGGACAGGCAGGAGAATGGAGAAGGACAGAGGAGATGACAACAATCACAATGTATTCTACACATAAAAAAGACATAGTCATTGAAAGTTCCCTTTCTATAGCTATTTGAGATTAATATTTTTGTCAACTCAAGCACAAAACACAAAACAGGAAGACATCTGATATATGTCTTGAAGCTAGCTGAAGAATAAGACGTTTCATCTGTATTTTGCTTAATGGACAGAAAGAAAAGAACTTTCCCTGTGAGTTTTTCTTTAAGATTTTTAACCTATTATCAAATCTTCCAAACACCTTTTAGGATAATTTTTCTTCCAGATGAAGGAAAACTATATTTTTGAACTTAGGGTTTAGCTGTTGGAATCCTTCCATAAAAGGCATAATTGCCAAAATAACACCAGACTTAATACCTGATTATATCAGGAATCCCACTGGAAATAAAAATGTTAATGTAGGCTCAGACTATAATGTGCATGAATACGCAGTATGAGAACATCCAAAATAATTTTATTCTTAGCTCAAAAGTGAAAGGCAAGAGGTTTAATTTCAGAGTAGAGAATTCTGGAAAACCATCTGTTTTCCTTACATGTTCCTAAGCCTATTATGTGCTTATCCATAGAAAAAGAGTTAAAAAAAAAACAGAGAAAGTAGCAAGTTGAACTGAGTTTATAATAATAGTATATCAATAAGACAGTAAAATAAGCTCAAATGTAAAGTAACTGAATAATTACTTTGCCATTTTTAAAATATATCTGCCTATTTGACTATTTTTTTGCTTTTTTGAGTAAATGCTGAAGTTTTATGATAAAAGGGCTTGCCTATGCTATGTATTTTCATATAAGTACACGTAAGTAGAATAAATAATTTTCTCCTTTTTAAAACTGAGTGGCCAAATGAATTGAACACACATTCATGAGTTCCACAGCTGGCTTGGAATGGAATCTGGCAAACACATTATCAGAAAACTTCTGGAAAAAAGCTTTTTAAGAGGGAGCTCATAATATCATTGAAACCGTATCTAACTGAATTGACTTCATCATGAATATAATTCTAAGAATATTTGTGTAGCTCAATTTTATATTTAGATGTACCATGCATTATTCTTAAATACATTTAAAGCTGTGCATTTTGAAAATAAACGATGAAACCACATCCTATGGCCTCACATGGTCACAAAGGAAGTCCAGGACAGGGATGCATTTGTGTGCATGGGTGAGCAGTGCTAGCTCTGTGCACACACTAACAGTTTGAAGGCTCCTGCTGGAAGCAACATGTTAAAGTGTTTATTTTGTGTATCAGGCTCCCTCTCCCTATTTATCTATTTTATGAGACTCGTACAGGTTGTATCAACTTTACCTTAACTTTAGAAGGGGCTGTGCATTGTCAAGAGATGGTACACACTGGTAAAATAAATGCATATAAATGGCAGACAAGTCCCAAAAGAAATGTCTATGTTAAATAAACAACCCATGTAAATGTTTTTCACATCTGACTTACTTCCCTGAATTTATTAGCTTGTAAAAATAAGCCATAAATTGCATCGCACAGGGATCTTGCCAAATAGGCTCTTTAGAAATTATTGCCTGTCTGAGGGTTTGCAGCTAGCAACAGTTTCTGCATTTGCCCTGGTAACCAGCAAAATGGACCTTGTTAAAAAAAAAAAAAAGGCAAAATTGTCCCAGGGAGAAAATAGTTACAATTACTATTCACTTGAAAGGGTTTAAGAATAAAAACTGTCCTTACACCTTCTCACCAGGAAAAAATAAAGATGTGAAGCTCTTTTTCTAATGTTGACCTTGATCTCCATCCTTGACCTTCCTCTTAACACAATGAGACAACGTAAGTCGTCTACAGATGCCCACTCCTAACGCAGCTTCCCACCAAAGTTCTCAGGAGTCAGAGGCAGCTTTTGTAAGAATAGACTCTATCCAGCTTTTCCATTTATAACACTGCCACGGGTTCATTCATTCACTCATTCATGCATGCTGACTCCTGTACCAACCGTTAAGTGCAACTACTCTTTAGATGCTGAGGATGATATAAGGTGTAAGTTAGAGTCCTTGCTCTTTAGAGGCAAGGATTGAGGTTGTGTGGCCTAGAGGACATCTGCTTTGAGGTTCAAGGTGCCCAGAGAATATTACAGAGATACATGACAGGTCACATGGGTTGTAGAGCCCAGCTGACCAGACATCCTTTGAGTAGTTACAAACTTTAAAAGCCAGCAAGGAACTAAGGTGACACCAAAAGACCCTAAGAGGATTGCTGGTGCTCCAATATAGAAATAATATATTTTTAAAAAGGAGTTATCAGGGCTGATGGTATAGTTCAAGTAGTAGAGCACACGCTTATGTTATAGGTACAATATCCTAAAGTAAAAGACCCAGTAATACCCCCTCAAAAAAAAAGATAGATGATAGACAGACAAATCAAGAGTTCTGTAATTAAAAAGCTTTTCATATTCTTATTTTGTACCAAGTATTCTAATCTATACCTCTGTGCTCAGAGCTGTCTGTGACAATAATATTACTATCATTGTCTTGTGTAACGGACGATTGAGGCAGAGATCATTTTAATAATTGAGTCAAGACGACACAAGTGTTAGGAGTGAGAGCCACTTACAATGGCCAAAAAGGATAAGTGAGATAACAGCGAGTTAAACAGTGCTGAGTAACCACTGTCAGTACACTTTCCACTGAAAAGTTAACAATAACAATAATCCCACATGCTGAGCACGAACTGTGGTGAGCCGTAAGAGATACCGTCTTCCGCAAAAGCAAAGAAATGAAAGTTGTCGTTTCCATGACCTGCTCAGTTCTCACCAGCAGAACAGCTTGGCCCATGCATGGGAGTGTGCATAGCTACATCCTCGAGTGTGTATCTACACATATATAATGTGTGCTGATACTTGAAACTGAGGGGCCAGAAATAATAAAAAATATCAAAAGCCCCTGTTGAGAGTGTTGTGGAGGGATGACAGAACCATGGCTGAAGATGAGTTCATCGGGCCCCCAAGCATTCTCTCTTTTGGGAAGCTCATTCTCAACCTCAGGGTGTGTTTTCACATATTCCCCCTCTGTGACCAGACCTCTACCTGGTTCTCTATCTCTGTGGCCGCAACATGCACAACAGAACTGTAAAGACTTACTCATCTTTGTATCCATAGCATCTAACAGAGTTATGAAATCAATTGAGGAGTGACTAAGTGGGTGAGAGTTTCTTCCTGCCAGATGTTTTAAAAGTCCCTCTTGCTGCACATAGGAGAGGATAGTAGAAAGAACAAGGAAAAAGACGACACTGAAAATGGCACTGTGGCTCTAAATGGCAGAGCACTAGACTTGAGCAAAAAAGCTCACGGATAGCATCCACCTAGGCCCTGAGTCACAAGCCCCATGACCAATGAAAAAAGAAAAAGAAGGAGAAAGAGGAGCAGGAGGAGAAGGAGAAGGATATCTCTTTCAAGACACAAACAATTTTTCAGCTCTCAAGCCTCCTTCTCCAACTTGGGGTCCCTGCCATATCCAGATTGTTCTATATGTCTGTAGGATTTCCCAGAAAAGCTTGAGAAATGTTAACTGCTATAGTATTCTGGTACTTTATTTTTTAATGGAACTAACTAGAGCATTTCAATTTGATAAACGAAGATAATTAAGATACTAGTGAGTAAATCCTGAGCCATCTGCCACGTGTTGAACAACTTATTAGACATGATTGATCCACAATGGGCAGTAGACACAAACAAATAAGTTGACCACTGACTTCACAAAATATACAGCCTAACTGTACACACACACACACACACACACACACACACACACACACACACACACAGCGCATGTGCTTCATTAATACCAAAACAGTGAGAAAATATTACAACAAACCATAACAGAGCAAGAATATACTACCTCCCAACGTGGTTAAAAAGAAGTTTTACATCCACACCTATCTCCTGCCATTGTACTTTCTCTTGCTTACATTCGGACTCACAAATCAATCAACAAGTATTTATTATTGGTCACACTTGTGCCACAGTAAACCTGCACTCTTACTAGATCTAAATGTCCACTAACCCACAAACTTTCACTAATGCCATCCCCTGCCATCCCATGACCCAAGTATTGTGCTGGCATTCAGGGTACCAAGTGGAATAAAACACAGTCTCTTGTCTCAAATAGACCATGTTCTCAATCAGTAACATACTACATAATAGGGGCCAAAGTGCTTTAAGGAAAGAATGACTCTTTCTGACTGAAGACTCAGAAAGATGTCACAAAGAAACCTATATGAGCACTCTTGAAAGATGGACAAGTATCCCCAATGTGAGTATGAGCTGTGGAAACTAAGACAGGCCATGACATGGTATGCAAAAGGACTGGAAGTGTGGCTCACATAGTGATAGCCCTGAGTTTAAGCCCTAAGACTGGCCTGGGGAGAGAGAGACAGACAGTCAGAGACACAGAGACAGAGACAGAGAGATAGGCTCACTCCTGTAAACAAGAGATAGGACCAGGATTGTAAATAACTACCAAAAGATTTTTTAAAAAAAGTGAACAAACTTGAGTTGCTGAAAGGCCTGGAAAGATGGCTCATGACCTTGACAAGCTGAGTTACATTGGAAATAGTCTTAGAAGTACTCTCTGGATTGCAACAGGAAGAAACATGGCTGAGTGATGATCTGTTTCTTGATTAGACATCTGTGTAGACTACCTAAGAAAGAAATCATTGGAAAGGATCCATAGGGAGTGAGGCTATCTTTCATGTAGAATCCCTTAAGCTTGAGTATCCTATCATCAGATCAGGATATGTGAGACACAGCTGGGCTGACAGAGTGGTGGTCCAGTGAAATGGGACTAGAGATGCTCAAGGAATTCGAGAGCCTCTAATGTAACAGCTGTAGTAACTCTAATGAACACCAAACTTAGGACAGAGACAGTGTCTGGCCTTCCCTCCCACACTGAGAAGGAGCAGCAAAGCAGAAAGAAAAATAAAAGGCAGGGCTATCACAAAATCCAAAGGGAGAAAATTTAAGAAGATGGCGTGACACATGGAAGTACCAGGCAAATTCTTAGATTAGGTACTATAGAACATGGAAACCTTTCTGAAAACAGATGTGTAACATACAAGCTTTGGGACTCCATAAATGTGAAAGACTGAGAGAGTGAGGGTACCATTATAAAGCCTTCTGGGAAAAGCTGGACCTTTGATAAAGATAGAAAAGAAAGTATACATGTGTCTAGACATTCACACGGTGAGAGCAAGGGAGGATGTTCATAGGAGGACAAGATCACAGACATATCCAATCAATATCTATGTGCATAGAATTATATGAAATAGTATTTTTTAAATGAACTCCAAGAAATAGAAATAAGAGATTTTTTTGTTATTGCTGCTATTTTTTGTTATCGTTTCCTTTTGTCTTGCTAGCTTGTCTTTGGTAGGGTAAGATGAGAAAGGGTGAGACAAAAGGTGAAGAAATATAGCAGTGGTATTCACCAGACACTGTGGAAAATGAACTATACAACTTGTGGGTGGGGACAGGAGGGAAAAACTGGGAGAGGTGACATGGTCCAAAAAGAAATGTATTCATTACCTAGCATATGTAACAGTGACCTTTCTGCATATAATCTCTATAATAATAGTAAAATATATTTTAAAAGAAACTTCATGGAAGATTAAAAAGGAAAGAACAATGGAAGAGGAGGAGGATCCTAGTAAAAACTAGAAATAAAGCATAAAGCATGGGATCATCAAGTATCTAAGTTTAGACTTCTGGGATCCACACAGGGAATCAAGAAGGAAAACACTGTGGAATGTCTGGAGTATTGGACAGACACCCTTCCAGGCCAGAACCACGCTCCCCCAACCCCCAGGCCTCAATCCCTCCCTTGGGAGTTCCTACAGCCTACAAACAGCAACAACTCCTATTATCTTTGGCAGCTCTTTTCATACTAGCTCCTGACTTGAACACAGCTAGGAAGGATGCTGGAATGGCATACAGGGCCCACTGGCTTTGCTGTTGTGAACACAACCTGGAAATGACACCTGTCTGCCCATTTCTCTGCTGACCTCGCCCACCCAGGGTTCACCACTGAACATATCCTGATATTCTGAATAATAATAGTACTAATTAATAATACCAGACACGTCAAAGATGTTCAAGAGCTTAGCTATCAGAAATTCTGATAAACCCGATGAGTAGGAAGAGGAGGAAAGAGAAGAAACACCTGGCCTCTTTCACTGGCTTTATATTGGCTCACACATGGCTGTCCTTACACCTGCTGATTCTACCTTACTAAAACCCACTGCTCCCTTCCTTCTCTTTCCTAGCTCTTACTACTTGCTTTCATTCATGGGTGAATGTTGGCAAGCATGAATTCTTCTTTCACAATTTCTTCTACACACAGAGAGAGCAGCAGATTCTAAGCCAACTCTCAGCATTTTGAATAACTGAACCTAATGAATGGAAAGGGATTTTAACACTTCAATAATTAGGTGAAAAACAGTGCTGGTTCCATTTTTAGAATCTTGAAGATTCTTCCAACTTCAGACAGGAGCAAAAGGTTATAGGAAATTTGAAGAAATGTCTGCACCCAACTCAAGAAATTTACACATTGGCTTTTTTTAATGAAGGAACATTATATGGCATTAATTGGAGATTTTAAGCAGCAGGTGGTGAGATTTCATTTTATTTTGTAAGAAAAAAATGTATAACAGTTGTCAAATGGCCTGGGTCGAAGTGAATTATTTTGAGTTTTTTCTCTGAAATGAAGCTTTTACTGCCTGCCGTGTAATGGTCTTCTTTTGCCATGTAAATGTGGGATCAATCGAGTTTTAAACAGAAAGATTTTTCTAATGCATTTCTGGTATTTTTCAAGCTGTGATACAGCTGATAGGAGTTCTTATAAAATGTGAATTACAGGAAATTCATATTTATAAGCTTCTGCGAGTAATTTTAGAGCACTGACTTTTCAACATCTGCTAATAAAGAATTCCAGCAGCACCGTACAAGAAATTTTTAACCATGCACTTCTTTTTCCTAGCTCAGGCCCCAGGCAGGAGAAAAACACCTTGAGGTCTCCACACAGCATGCATCTTGTGAGCCTGTAGTCAGTGCCCAGTGGCACTGGAGGAGGGGAAGGAGGTACAAGGTACCTTCTATTGATTCGCCAATAGTTACAGTCACCATCATGGTTTATAATGACAGACTTTTACAGTGTTTTGTGGTTCTGTCTTTTTTTTTCTTGGCTTCTAATTTTTCCCTCAAAGAATACTGGAAACCAATGCCAAGTAAAAGATACCGTTTTTCCTGTGATGTCTGGGTATTAGCTTCCTTATGGCTATAAGTCACCATAAATCTAGTAGTTTAAAATAGCAGTGATTCATAATCTCATTGTTCTGGACTCTGAAAGGCATCTCACTGGGATAGAATCGAGGTGCTGGCCTCCTTTCCATTGGCTCCAAGACAGCATCCATCTTCTTGTCTTTTCTGGCTTCTGGAGATGGTCCTCATTCCTTGACTTCCAGTCCCTTCTCTCTTCAAAGCCAGCAATGTCCCATTGGGAATCAGTTTTTTGATCCACAGGCTTTTTTCATCTCCCCTTCTCATATCTAAAGGATGTTTATAATTATTTCAGATCCACCAGAGAGATTCAAAATCATCTTCAGAATCATTTTCTGGTCAGTTGATTAGCAACCTTAATTTCCTCAAGCCCACACTCAAGTCTTACCTTGGTTGCAGACCTCTGGGGACTATTCTGCCTACCAAATTCCCATTCAATCTTTCAGATTAAAGATGCAAATATGCCCTCTATCAGTTACAATAAACATATATGAAAAAATGAAAATATGCGAATAGTTTTATCCTTTATTCTCAGGGATATGTTCTAAGACACATACATCCCCCTCCCCCAGTGGATTCCTGGAACTATTTATTAAAAGTACCAAACTATATGGACACTAGGTTTATTCCTGTTCCTGAATTTCCTGTGGACATAAGATATCTCAGGGTGTCAGCCAGGAGAAACCAGAACAGCTCTGCTACTCAAAATGGCGTGCAAGTTAAAACAAAAACTTTGCCTTCTGGAATTTTTCCACTTAATATATTCATACTGTAATTGACCATGAGTAACAGAAGCTTCAGAAATGAATAAAGGACTGCTGTAGACATTTTGTTAAAGGAAATCAGCTAGTCAAATAGAAAAGTGGTACTTTTGTCTTATATTTAAGTTTATCTGTTTGGGGGAGATTAAGGAGAACACAGAAATGGTGGGACAGAGGGTAAACAAATGCAGCAGTGATACTCACTGTTGAAAATGAGCTACACAATTTGTGAGGTAGGGGCATTGGGGGAAAAATGGAGAAAATGAGGGGAGAGGTGACACTGTTCACCAAGAAATGTATGCATTACCTAACTCATTTAACTATAACCCTTCCATCAATTTTTAGAATAAAAAAATGAATGAATAAATGAGTGATTAAAGAATTTGGTTCAGTCGTGGGAGCTAGTTCTTTAGAATGCTCAAATTCTAACTTGATTTATTTTTAAATTCCTAGCACTTATAGGCATGTCTCCATAGAATCTGGAGGAAAATGCTAAATGTTGTTAAATGTTTCATACAACTGAGAGCAATGATATGTTCTTGTCATCCGGGCTATTCAAGAGATGAAGAGGTTGAGCTCAGGAGCTCAAGAGCAACAACCTTGAGAGATCCCACCTCAAAAAGTTCAAGAAACCAGGCGCCAGTGGCTCATGTCTATAACCCTATCTACTCAGGAGGCTGAGATCTGAGGATCACTGTTTGAAGCCAGCCCAGGAACAAAAGTCCTCGTGAGACTCTTACTTCCAGTTTAACTACTCAAAACCCAGAAATGGAACTGTGGCTCAAATGTTGTAAAGCACTAGCTTGGAGCCAAAGAGCTCAGGAACAGCACCCAGACCCTGAGTTCAAGCCCCACAAGTGGGAGGGAAAAAACAAAACACAACAAACAAACAAAAAAAAAAAACAGCTGTACTGATTGGTTCCATCCCCATAATCTTAGAATTTGAGAATGTCATGGTTGAAGGCCAGCCCGGGAGCCATGTCATTCAGAACTACTAAGCCACAGTGGTGATCTCAGAGTTACAGAAGTGTCACTCAATCCCAGACTTCCCTAGGCTCACTTCCCAGCACACAATCCTCCTCCTGAGAAGCCTTGGCTGGCCACTGGCCTCACCACCTCTCCACTAACCCTGCCTGCTCTTGGACTACACCCCCCTCTCCTGCCCCCTTTCCTGGGCCAAAATAGGTCTTGAATTTCTCTTCTAGGTACTAAGGACCAAAGGTCAGTGGTCCTCGTGATGGTTTTTTAAGGGATTTTACTATTGGGAAGAAGAATTTTCAAACAATCTTTTCATTAGTTCAGCAGAACTCACTGAGCAGGCATGGTGCTCCCAAACACTGGTGCTCCCAAACACTATTCTAATCCTAGAGAGCCCAGAGGTGAACATAAACAAAGATTGCTGGCCTTATTGAGGGTTCCTGGGTAGAGATAGAGGGGAAGAAGGGGAAGAGAGAAGAAAGAAACTAAACATAGAGCTCCCCTATTACCCAGTAATTCCACTACTTGGCATTTACCCAATCATCCAGAAACAAAGACATTCTAAATCTACCAGCACAATGATGTTCACTGCAGCACTATTTACCATAGCAAAGATATGGAACCAACCCAGATGCCCCTCAGTTGAGAGTGGATCAACAAGATGTGGTATTTATACACAATGGAATTCTATGCTGCTGTCAGAAAGAACAACATCGCCCCATTTGCTAGGAAATGGAAAGACTTAGAAAAAATCATATTAAGTGAAATAAGCCAGACTCAAAGGAACATAGGCTCAATGGTTTCCCTCATTTGTCATAACCAGTAGAAACCTAGCAGAGATTTACAACAGAGCAAAACCTAGATACATAAGGCCATATAGGATGATGCTAAATGAAAGGACCTCCAGGATATAGAAACAAAAGCCATATAATGAGTGATTGCTGTCCTTAATTTACTATGTTATCTCTCATCTCTTTTGCTGTCTCTTGGTTATCTCATATGGTTACAGCATTTTACCTTGTTATCTGATATATTGTATATATGTTTATCTGATTATTTGAAATAGAATAGTGAAGGGGGGAAACAAGATGAGGGGTAGGGGTGGAGGGAGAGAAGGACCAAGACATGAGAAAGGATATCAATGTTTGTGAAATAATGCACCTTCTATCTGGTGAATATAATGTAACCTTCTATTAATTACAATAAAAATATATGAAAAAAGAAAGACAACCGCCATCTCGCTGCAAAAATAATCTTTTAATAGACTGGAGAAGCATAAAAATGAATATCTGAACGAAGAGTTTTAGGCAGAGGCCTGGAGGTGGGCCTCTAGGTAGGTAAGTGCAAAAGCCCTGAGGTAGGAAAAGCTAAGGGACAGTAAACAGGCCCTCAGTTCAAGCCCAAGTACTGGCACATGCACACATGTACACACACTACACCTAAAATTCACTGGCATGACTCAATATTACATTCAAATATTTATTTTAATCTGTTTCCTCTTCCACTATTACTTATTTTTACATTAAGACTCTTGCTAGTCCACTTTTTAATTAGCAAACACACCTGTATAGACCATGCTCCATTAAATCATGGTAGCAGAGCTAGAAATAGAGGAAGCAGAAGTCACCACAAAGGGACAAAAATTTCATGGGAAATGGAGGGGTTTAGCAAACATATACTTTGCCTCACTCATGAATTGCCCTTCTTTCCTTCAGGCAGAATTCCAAACTCAGGACATGGGAACTATGGAAAGAGGTTGTTCAGAGAATACCTTTTCCCTCTTCCATGTTTCCTTCTCAGCACCACTGCTGCTGCCTGCCTGCCCTTGCCTGATTTCATGTCTGTTTCCTTGCTCTCAGAGTCAGGGTCTTGCTCATCTCATCCAGGACCCTGGCCCAGCTAGGGTACCATTCTTTGTCAAGGTCCCTCATAAGACTCAAGCCAGATGCTCAACTTGCTTGCACAGGTTCATCCATGAAGAAGAGAAAGGCCACAAGGTGTTGCTTCCTCTGGACAAATACTACTGCAATTCCTACACACTGAGAGATCTGCTTTAGAAACACCCACCTGTTTCCTAGCACAGTCCTGTCAAGTCGTTTCCTGGCACAGTCCTGTCAAGTCCTGTTCCTGTTCAGACCTGTGTTTTATTGGGACAAAAAGACATACCCCCCACCCCACCCCACCCCACCCTGGACTGAATCCCAGCACCTTGTCAACACTTGGGGAAACCTTTATCAAAGAGAAGTGCTATCCTTACTCGAACAAAAAGTGGTAGGCAGGGGGAAGGGAAATGATAGCAGAGACGTTAAAATACCAGGGCTATAATTATTTATGTGAGGCAAACATTCTCAGGATACTGAGCAGAGACACAGTGTGATGGAACTATTCCCATCACATTCATAATAATAATAAAAAGGCCTTCACCTCCTATGACAAGAAGCTGCAAATCTAAATAATTTTATCTTCTCTGCTGAATATTTCCCAGGATACAATAGCAGCTCTCAGGCACAGAGAAATTATTCACAGAACACATTTTAAAAAATACTCCCTTTCAAAAATGACTCTGAGATCTTATTTGTTACTTGTCTTTGGTAATTTCACATAGACACGCATATATTTATACATAGGTAAGTGAAATGCTCCATTTTGTTGATGGCATGGTTTAAACTTTATACAGTAGTCTAATCCACAGTAATGGATGTAAAAAGATATACAGTGAGACCAGGTCTCAAAGCTCAGTAATGTCCACGCACTCAAGCAGTGTATTACGAGATTTATCCTCCTATAAAATGCTACATAAAAAATCAAAGCACCACAGCTTAATTAACCAGGCACAGAAATATTTAAGCTTTTCTCCTGCTGCATGATAAATATGAGTTCACGAAGTTTTCAAACACTTAAGGACGGAGGAATGTTTCCTTGTGGAAATGAGCACACGGCTCTTACTGTGTTTCAGAACTTTGTTTTATGTGAAAGTTCCAAGAGTCAACTCCATCAGCATGTTCAGGCACTAAACAAACTCAACAAGTACTGAAGTGTAAGCCAGGAGGCCATCAAAATTAATTAGATCGTTATATTTTACAGCCTCAAAGGATTAGAGGAAGTGAATGATTCAATTCTTTCGTTTTGCAATTGGGAACAGAATTGAGGAATAATTTGCCGAAGGCATGAAGAAACCAGTATTTCTCCCTTACATGGGCCATGTTCTTTAATTTACAATACTTGATAGGCAAAGCATTATTAGGGGTAGGGTTGAATGTGAGGTATCAAATTTCCAATATTACTTTAGCAACTTTGGAACTATGTCTACAGCAATACCTTTCAGGGAGTCTGTTCTCAATAAAGAATGAGTACATGTGATGAGTGAGTGAATGAATGAGTGTATGGTGTTCTTTAGAGAAAAAGCTTAGCTTTAAATTCCACTTAGTTCTGGGCAACTATCTGTATCAGTGTAAGAGTAGACCTTAGACAGAAATCAGCCTTCCTCAATCTGCAGCATCAAAGAAAATGATAATCCAATAAGATTATTCAATGTGGGGAAGGCAAAGGGAACCAAAGAAACAGCAGGACAGAACTAATGCACCACTGATACTCACTTGACACTGTGGGAGGGCGGGGAGGAAGAAGGAGTAAGCAAGAGAAAATAAAGGATGGGTTAAGAATGGTTAAGAACAAATGTACTCATTAACTTATTTAAGTAACTATAACTCCCCCATCATCTTTTCAATGAAAAAATGCCAAAAAGAAAAGAAAACGACAATCCACGGGGCTGCCCTATGTTTTCCTCTGTTACGTGCTTCTTTTTCTAAGCCTAGTAAGTCTTCTAGGGCCACAGACTAAGGTGCCTTATTGAAGGACAAAGCCTACCAACCTTCATCAGGAAATGCTAATGAACCAATCTGCCCTATTCCTAATGCTATGCCATTGTTTTAATGCAGGTGTACTATTGTGTGTACTTGTAGAATAACTTCACAAATTGCTTGACATCCAATGAAGAAAAGCTCCGTTTCTTGGCCTTTCAGCTGCTTCCCTTCATAAATAATTTGCCATTCTACCTGAATGCTCATTCGTTATGTGCTGTGGCCATTTGTTTTCCATTGGTTTAAATCACAACTGCTTCATAAAAGTGCCAAACACTAATAATCTATACCATTCTTCACCACTTCACCCTTTCCTGCATTTTACTGCTTCCTGTTTTATGGGTCTTCATCCCCCGATGAGATTACAAACTGCTCAGTGTCAGGAGCCACATCTTAAACATCACAGTAACAAGTCAATAAATCCATGTGATTTTACTTTGGGTTTAATTGTTTGAAGCTTATGGAAAGTCCAGATAGTTTAATTAGAAATCTACTCCTTTCCAAACTGTGCACATTAGGAAATGATACAGCAATGGGAAAGAGCCTAAGTGAAGTTCTCTTGAGATGTCTCAAAAAAGAAATTTCTTTCTTTATTTGAAAGAGCTATTAGATTGATAGATGACAAAAAAAACCCAAACATATAAAATATCTACATTTTAACATAGTGGCTAGATTCACTAGTTTGCATATCCTTGTATATATGATAGTGAAATTTGGATTGGGAACTAAAGTAATTTGTGGATTTAAGACGGTTCATTTCTCCATTTGTAAGGAAAAGGAAAGACTTAGAAAAAATCATATTAAGTGAAGTAAGCCAGACTCAAAGGAACATAGGCCCAATAGTCTCCCTCGTTTGTCATAATCAGTAGAAACATTGGGCTTTCCTAGCAGAGATTTACAATAGAACAAAATCTAGAGACATTAGGCCAAATAGTATGACACTAAATGTAAGGACCTCCAGGATAAGGAAACAAAAGCCACATAATGAATGACTGTTTTTCTTAATGTACTGTTATCTCTCATCTCTTTTGCCATCCCTTGGTTATCTCATATTGCTACAATATTTCACCTTGTTATCTGATATATATTTATATGTGCTTAATTGGTTATTTGAAATTGGATAGGGAAGGGAGGAAATCAAGATAAGCAGGGGGAGGGTGGGAGGGAAATGAGGACCATGTCATGAGAAAGAGTATCAATGTTTGTGAAGTTATACACCTTTTATCTGGTGAATATAATGTAACCCTTCTGTTAATCACAATAAAAAAAAACACACACACACAAAAAAGGAAAATAGGAAATGGCTCTTCTCTTTGGTTGATCTCATATTGTTACTGTATCTGACTTTGTTACCTGGTATATTGTATATATGTTTATTTGTTTATTTGAAATAGGAAAGGGAAGGAGGAAAACAAGATTATTGGGAGGGGTTGGGGAGAGGGACATGGGGACAAAAACATGAGAAATGGCATCAACATATGAGAAGTAATGCACCTACTATCTGGTGAATATAACTGTAACCCATCTATACATTACCCTGACAATGAAAAATAAAATTCAAAAAAAAAAAAAAGAAGGTTCATTCCTGTCAGGTGCTGATGGTTCATGCCTATAATCTGAGCTACTCAGGAGACAGAGGATCATGGTTCAAAGCCAACCCAGGCAGAAAAGTCCACACAAGAATCTTATCTCTAATTAATCACTCAAAAACTGGAAGTGGAACTGTGACTTAAAGAGACAGAGTGCTCACCTAGGAGGAGAATTCAGGGTCAGCATTCAGTCCCACAACTAACAAAAACCAACAAACAAAAATGAAGTTCATTCTCTCCCATCAACCTCTATTTACATCAATACACTTATCAATAGTACACTTGGCTCAAGATCTACATTATGGTAGGTAGAAAAACTAACACACTCAAGGCCCCAGATGATTCTGTCCAGCTGTAATATCAATTAACAAAATTAAATGTAATAGGAAAACATTTCTTAAATCTTCATTATGGGCTCAGGAGATGCAGTTTAATAGCTGTTCTGATGAAAATAAACATGAAGCTTCATAGAATTTAAATTTAATGTAACCTTTTCCTAAGTCAGAAGGTTGGACTTCATTCATAAAAATATGTGAGATTTTTCTTTTTGCTAGGCATGGGGCTTGAACTCAGGGCCTGGGTGCTGCCCCTGAGCTTCTTTTATTCAAGGTTAGCAAGCACCCTATCACTTGAGCCATAAAATTACTTCTAGCTTTTTCTGAGCAGTTTACTGGAGCCAAGAGTCTCAGGGAACCTACCTGGACTGACTTTGAATCACATTGAGATAGGCCATAGAATGTAAGTATCAAAATGTTTAAGTATTCACAACAGGGGATAGGCACATAGGATAGGCTTTTGCCAACTCTTCAACAAACTCTTTTCAATTGGCAGAGATCCTCTTTTACTTATTAGACCAAAGTAGATTTTCCATCACATTTCCTTTAAGAAAATAGTTCTATTTCCTGGGATGTTGTCAACCCAAGGTAAATTCTATTCATGTCTAAACATGTCCTACACTGGAACTAAATTTGGGACAAATTTAGTTCCAGGCATCTCAGATAAAGGCCGCTAACTAACACACACAAAAGTTTATAGCTAGCCTATAATCAGAATGGGAGTAGTCCAAAGTTATTCTCACAGAGGATTGCCTGACAAGACCTAAGGATATTTTTCCTGGAAAGACAAGTATCAGCAACTCTCCAAATTACTGAAAGGCTATCAAATGAAGTTACTATTTGTGGTTATTGGTGTATGTGTGTGTGTGTGTGTGTGGGTGGGTGGGTGGGTGTGTGCACGCGCGCACATGCATGCTGTTACTGGGGCTTGAGCTCAGGAACTGGGTGCTATCCCTGAGATTTTTCACTCAAGACTGGCACTTCGGGGCTTAATTGGTGATAAGAGCCTCATGGACCCCTTGCCCAGGCTGGTTTCAAATCTTGATCTTCAGATTTCAAACCTCCAGAGTAGTTAAGATTACAAGTGTAAGCCACCAGTGCTCAGCTGCACTAGTGACTTTTTTACTGGTTTTTTTTTTTGTTTTTTTTTTTTTTTTGCCAGTCCTGGGCTTGAGCTCAGGGCCTGAACACTGGCCTTGGACTTTCTCAAGGCTAGAGCTCTACCACTTGAGCCTCAGCACCACTTCCGGCTTTTTTCTATGTATGTGGTACCGAGGAATCGAACCCGGGTCTTCATGCATGCTAGGCAAGCACTTTTAACCACTAGGCCAAACTCCCGGCCCACTGGTGACTTTTTTAAAAGACACTTTCTGCTCAGTCATATCTGGACCAAAATCTTAGGGTTCCTGTCACAGGCCACCACACCTAACTTCATTCTGTTATTATAGTGTCTCACAGATTTTTCTGCCCATACTGGCCTCAAACTACAGTCCTCTCAATCTTAGTCTCCCAAGTAAATAGGATTATAGTCCCTAACCACTAGTGTCTCGCTTGTTTTTCAATTCTTTCAATTGCCTATTTTAATTTTCAAAGTCACTTTGAAATGAGATCATTCTAGCAAACAAAACAGAAAATCACACCTATCCAAGCCAATGTGAGATGTATGAAAGATAGGTAGCTAAGACATTATGTGTTTTCATGCCCAACAAAAAAAAATTTTTTTGAGTCGAGTGCCAGGAGCTCACACCTGGCTAGCCACAGGAAGCTGAGATATGAGGATCTGAGGATTGTGATTCAAAGCCAGTCTGGGAAGAAAAGTCCAATTAACTCCAATTAACTATGAAAAAGCCAGTATAGAGCTGTGTCTCCAGTGGTAGGGTACTAGGCTTTGAGCAAAAAAAGCTCAGAGGCAGTGTCCAAATCCTGAGTTCAAGCCTCAAGACAAGAAAAATAAAAATAAATATTATTAGAAACAACAATGTGTGGCAGGAGATGTAATCAAGCTAAAATATGCATGAAAATCATATAAGGCATTATTTAAAGTGTAAAAAATCAGAATATTTTAGAATCAATGACTGAGAACTGGCCAGTTAGAAAATGGATAAACAGTCAGGGTGGCCCTACTGATAGCTGTCAGCTGAAAAGCAGTCCTGATTATATGTCAGATTACTTCTTTTAATTCACTTGAAAAATTAATTATCATCCTTGAATCCTCAGTGGCTTTAAAGAAATACATCAGGAAGTAGCAAGAGGTTAGAGGTAGTAATTGAACATTGAGTTTATGCCAGTTTTTCTGATTACAAACATAATGCAATTTATCTCCTGCTAATTGAACTGTAGAGCTTTCTCCATCGGGATTTTGGGCTAAATTTGAAGTTAGTGGACTTCCACAAAATTATTTGGTCAACTAGGTAAGAATAGGCCTCTTCAGCCATATTCCTTCTCAAAGCTGTTTCCCACAATTAATTTCCGTTGTGGGTCAAGAAAAGAGAAAATCATTCGTGTTATTTTTTTGATTACCAAGCATTTTGGAATAAATGACTTACAGACTGGGGAACTGGTCAATTTCAAAATCGAAGCAATCCAAAAAGAGTAATCAAGGCTCTGTCATCACAGGGTAGATTGTTAGAACATAGATAATAGCATCATGCTGAGAACAGAAACCAGAAGTGACACACAAAGGAGAAACAAATAAAGCTGGGAAAGACAAAGAATCGATGCCCTCTGCAAGCTGAGAGTTTAAAATATTCATAAAACTTCCACTGCCCCAAAGCAGCAGGGGCAACTTCATTTCAATTAAGAGGATGGGAAGAAAATTGAATGTTGTAGTAAGATAATGAGCCCCTGCTAGTGCACAACTATTTGTGTGAAGTCAGAAAGTCCTCAAAGCATTTGATATTGATATCATGACAGCCAGGAACAATGAAGGCAATTTGTACCTGCTTACGAGGTGTACGGGTAATCACTCTTGCTAGTTGTGTGGTCCAAGAACTTGTTGCTCCACCACGCAGAGTTAGAAATGGAGCAGGTGGACATGTGGTTATAGCTATATGCAATACACTATTAACAAAGATAAGGATAAATTGCATCTCATGTTCTGTTCTGTAGTTTTCTATAGCCTTCTCAAGAATATAGCTAAAATGGATAGAAAGAACTGACATTTTTTAAATAATTTAAAAATTATCTTGCCTATTCAAATGTCTACAGTATGTGACAATCTGATCTGTATATGGCATGTAATGATCAATCCATTCTTGAAGAAATGTTCTTGAACATTTCTTACACTTTCGATTAATGTATCATAATCCTGACAATTGCCTTTTCAGTGCTATCATTTCCCACACAGGGCCTCCAGAAGCACAGGGCATTTTATGTAAATGTATATATTACATTATCTTGCACCATAAAAAATGACTGTTCTAGATCATATATGGTTCACAGGTCATAATAAATGGGCCAATCACTGAGTTACTTAGTGTTTTTATAGGAAAGTTTCAATTAGAAACTAAGAATTAAAATATTTGACATAAAAGTAAACAATAAATCACATTTTTATATCTGGAATTTAAAAAATCACTTCTAAAATATTCTACAAAAATACTAGGGCAAAAACAAAACACTGGCTTTTCTATATTCATGAAAAGTTCACTGGGAAGACTATTTAAATGCCTTTGGCAGTGGTTTTAAAGCTTCACAAACTACTCACAGTGTGATTCAAATGAACTTATTTAAATTCTCTAAAATCGAGAATACATACACACACATACGTGTGTGTGTGTGTATGTATATATATGTTCCTATATTTTATATTTTGATGGATTTCAAGTAGTAGACACAATTTTCTCCAAAAGAAATCACCCAATAGTAATTTAATCATTTGTTATTTTCTGGTATCTGAACCATCTACAAAATGAAATCCAGACTCCCCCATGATGTCTCCATGGCTTGCAGGAGTTCATACCAGGCCTCTTCCAGCTACATGCCATCGACCCCTCTATCCCAGACACACAATTGCCCAATCTCCAACATGCAATGCCATCTATGACTCAAGAAGCCTGGACACATACCAATATGCTGTCTGGAAAAAAAAGGTTTTCTTCCACTTATCTCCAAAATCAACTTCTCTGATGTCTTCCTGTCACCTACCCCTGAAATTCCACATCCTTAGCTCCAATAAAGCCTCTTGGTTAGTTAGCATTTCTACAGCATGGATCCTTAATCTAATACCTCACAAGGGGTTAGAGTTCCTAGGGAAAGATGTTATGTGTCAATCACTCAACAAGTACCTTATCCAGGCAGGTCTATAGATGATGGATGGATGGATAGATGGATGGATGGATGGATGGATGGATGGATGGATGGGTGGATGGATGGATGGACAGATGGATGGACGGATGGGTGTGTGGGTGGGTGTGTGGGTGGGTGTATGGATTCTGCTGGAGAATTCCGGTCAAGATAACCTGGGGAAATCTGCCCTCTGTGTGCTTTCCTCTGTCTAAACACATGACAGTAAGAGAGAAAAAAATTTTAATATAGCCAGAAAGTGGCAATCGGCAATTAAAGGTAGGGCAGAAAAGCCAAGTGGGATACAGGAATGCTACATGGGGTGTTTCCATGCTCCTCATCTGGGAAAGCACAGTGCTGCAGGAAACCTCCGGCTTCAGGAAACCGAGTTCACTCTGTTGCATGCCGGCAGACATGGAGGTTGCTGATCCATAGATGGTCAGGTGACAAGTGGTTGATCCAAGGAAAACATCTGCCAGCTGCCTGATTCTGGGTGCAGAATCTAAATAAAGTTCACCTCATTGGGTCATTGAGACTAAAATGAGTTAATGTATTTAAAGTGGTTAGAACAAAACCTGACGTCATACAAGTGTTGGCTACAATTATTGTCACTGGTTTTTTTGGTTGTAGGGCTTGAACTCAGGGTCTGGGTGCTGTCCCTGAGCTTTTTTGTTCCAGATGAGCAACTCTGCCAGTTTTGAACCACAGCACCACTTCTGATCTTCTGATCGTTAATTGGAGATTCGTCTCATGGACTTTCCTGCCAGGGGTTGGTTTTTAACCATAATCCTCAGATCTCAGCCTCCGGAGTAGCTAGCATTACAGGGCGTGAACCACCAGGACCTGGCTCATTTTTTTTCTATTGTCACTATCATTATCATTGTTGATTTTTTTTCTAATTCTCATATCTTTTGTTCCAGCATGGCAGCTTTTATGGCTCTAAGGAATTGCTTTGGAAGAAAAGTCCAGGCATACTCTACATTCATGAATTTCCTCAAGATGTCACTGGCCACTCGGCCAACTGGGCCACACTCTGGAAAATGCTGGGTGTGGAAGCCCTGTACTTCTGAGGGAAGGTCTGACTTGCAAAATCAGATAAACAAGAGGCAACACCACAGGAATGGCTGTGAAGCAAGGGAAACTGGGCAGGAAGCAGATTAGGGAAGAGCAATGGATAACAGGAAGATCCAGAAGAAAGAAGTCAGCTTATCCACCACCAGCTTCATGAGTGAGGTTCATTATCTCCCTCCAGTATCTATGCCTGCTCTTCATTTCCTACCTTACAATAATTTATAAGGCCTATTTATTATCCAGCTTCCTGATGAAGAGAACTCACCTGCCCATCAACAATGTCTTTCAAGACCTCAAAGCAGCCAACCGGTGCCAGTGTTTTCAAGGAAAGAACTGCCAGGAACACAAAGGAAAACGCACACTAGAAGATAAAATCCAGAGGATGTAGAAATGTATAGACCATGTTGCTATTAACAATTAAAACTCTACTCCGGTTCCCATGGCGACCTGGCTGTACATCCAACTTCCGAAAGAAAGTATGATTTGGAACCAAGGAGCCTGATCAAAAGACTCTCCTCTGAAGAAAATACGTGTGTGAGATTGGTTTGAAACTAACTCATCCATGGTTAGGAAAGAACAGACAGCTTAGCCGCTGTAAAATGACATGGGACGGGTAGAAGTCACCGTGACCTTTCAGCTGGGAAGGAAGATGAGAGAGCTGCCTCTGAGGTCTTAGCCTCTCCTCCTTTGATCTGACTGGGTAAATGTCACTGTGTTCAGTGAGAGAAACAAATTCTGCATCTGAAGGGTGTGGGCAGAACCTCCATGAGGCAGGAGTGTGACATTGCCCACTCCACACACGCATCCATGCCTTCTCATACTTGTCTTCTGCATTCAACATCCTAAAGACTCCCCCTCTCCCAGCTTAGGCTAGCCTCTTGTGTGCCCGACTTGCCCTAAGAATGCTCTGTGTCCCACATCATTCTTTCCTTTACCAGAAAACTCCTAAACCAAATCCCTCAGTGCCAACAGCAGATATGTAAAGTAGTATGATGAGCCAGGTGCCAGTGGCTCGTGCCTGTAATCCTAGCTACCCAGGAGGCTGAAATCTGAGGATCATGGTTCAAAAAAGCGTCCATGAGACTCTTATCTCCAATTTTCAGAAAAACTGCAAGTGGAACTGTGGCTTAGTGGTAGAGCACTAGCCTTGAGCAAAAGAACTCAGAGACAGCACTCAGGCCATGAGTTCAAGCCCCAGGACCAAACAAAAAAAAACAAAAAACCTAGTCCCCAGGAAAATCTCCATGGCCTCAGCAGGAACAAATACAAAGCAGTCTGGGGTGGGGGGGCCGGGGAGGGCAAAGGTGCTTCCTGGATACTAAATGATAAACTAATCACTATGGAGGAAAGTTAGCAGAGCCGGCAAAATAAGAAAATCAGCACTCAAGGACAGGAGATAACAGAATGACTTCAAAAAGGAGGTTTTAAAAGTGCATTAAAATGATTACAGATGAGTTTTAAAAAAACAATAGAGTTGGATGTATAAACAAAAGCTTTGAGAAAGGCTCCCATAGAACAACTAAAAGTAAAAAATATTGCTATGGCCATCGAAGTTAAAATTTAAAGGACAGATGAAACAGAGAGAATATTAGTAATCTTAAAGATAGGAAATTGCCCATATGTAACACACACACACACACACACACACACACACACACACACACAAGTATAAAATAAATATAAGATCCAATTCCATCTAGCCTACTTCTAAAAAATGAAAGCTGCGTATTTCCCCACTTACTACTAGGTATAAATCATGCAATGATATAATCTGTTCACTTTCCAAGTATATAGTTTGGATCTTAAATGTCCCCCAAAGGCTCACTGTGGGGGGTGTGGTGTCCAGGGGATATCACTCTTGAGAGGTGGTGAGACCATGTGGGAAAAGGGCCTAAATGGAGGATGTAGGTCACTGGAGAATACTGAAACCTCATCTCCACTCCCCAACCACCACCTCTACCCCTCACACAATGGGATACCTTCCACTGTGTTATGATGAGCGCAAAAGTCTTCATCAGATGCCACAGTAATCTCTTGGACTTCACAGCCTACACAATCATGAGTCAAACAAGCTTCCATTCATTATAAATTACCTGACTTATAGCATTCTGTTATAGCAACATCAGATGGACTAAGACAGTTAGTTATATGTCCTTATCATACACGGAAGTAATGTTGAAAGGATAGCACTTTAGAATACAGTGGACTTTGGAGCCAGACAAATTTGTTCTGAAATTTAACCACAACCCTTCATCTGCTATGTATGTTCTTCAGCCTCTCTCCAGGTCAGTTTCTCATCAGCAGATGAAAAATAAACTAGTGATTGGGTGTGGTGGCAGATGCCTAAGAATCTCAGCTTGTAGAGAATCAGAGATCAGAGCTAGAATCCAATAGTGGCTTGAGATCCTATCTGCAAAACAATGTAGAATTAAAAGGACTAAGTAAGTGGCACTGTGGCTCAAGTGGTAGAGTGCTAGCCTTGAGCAAAAGAAGCTCAATGACAGTGCCTAGTCCCTGAGTTCAAGCCCCAGGATTGGAAAAAAGAAAACGTATAAGGACTAAGTAGGCATGGCTCAAATCCTACTATTGCAAAACAAATACGGTAACAACACTACGTATCCATTCAACAATATAATTTATCATTATCATCACATGACATTGCATGATAATGTTCTGGGGAGCAGAGTTTCGAGTTCAAAGGTCAACCATTTCACTTCCCAGACACAGAACCTCACACAGGAGTTACACAGTCTGGTCTGAACTCCTTCAGGTCTCAAAATCCTTATATATAAAACTGAGATAACAGCTTTTTCATGGCATTGTGATGGAAACTAAATTAGACAATATGTATAAAGAACATAGAATATTGCCTGGACCTCTGAAGCCCTTAACCAATCTTTGGTATTATTTTTAGACCCAATTTTCCACAACCAGTTGAACTAGCAGAGGATGTGTGATTAAGCAAAGGTCACTATATGACCTTTGAAATATTAAGACACTCAGAGGTGTATTTTAATTTGTATTTCCCTTCAGGACAAAAATATGTATTTGCTACATGCCAAGTCTTTGTATTAACTGGTGACTTATCCATATGAGAAAATGTGCTGGCCCACTTTATATAAAAGATGCAACAAATAAAAATGACTATAAAAGCCAGGTGCTGGTGACTCAAATCTGTAATTCTAGCTATTTAGGAGGCTGAGATCTAAGAATGGCTGTTTGAAACTGTTAGGTCTGCCTGGAAGCAATGACTTCTTCCCTTGGCTCTCTCCCCCTGCACCCTGGAAATCCCTGCTCAGCACCTGTAATCCTGGCAACTGGCATGGCTGGGGGCAGTCTGAGGTATTTCCCTATCCTCTGAGATCATATCCACTTCCTCTGTGGCTATACCCTTCCCCCTATAAAATCTCTCCCTTCTCACCCTAAGCTCTCTTGCTCGCCAGACTCCATCTTGGGTGGCAGGAGGTCTGCTCTTTCCTCACACAATAAACCCTCCTCTCCTGAACTGTATGGAGTTTCCTTTCGGTAGACCTTACAGAAACCAGCCTGGACAGGAAAGTCTGTGAGATTCCTATGTCCATTAATCACAGAAAAAGCTGAAAGTGGAGCTGTGGCTCAAGTGGTAGAATGCTAACCTTGAGCAAAAGGAGTTCAGGGACAGAGCCCAGACCCAAAGTCCAAGCCCCAGGACTGAGAAGGAGAAAAAAAAAAGACTATAAACATTACAAAAATTAACTTCTCTCTAAGTGTTACAATGGAATGGGGGCTCAGTAGGGAATCACTAATAAAATGTTTGAAAATACAATGTATCTGTCTTCACATAATCCCAATTAACCTAATGCCTTATTCCTTAAAAAAAGGTTAGTAGCAATTATCAATGTGCCATCCAGGGAGCTGGCTTAGTTCCCTTGTCCATATTTAATCATTTTTAGGTATTTGTTTTAGAAATGTAATAGAAAGATGAGAGGTTCATAATCTCTAAGGTTCCTTGCACTTTGATTTTTTTTGGAATTCTGATTCAATATATTAAAATTCAATCCTACAATGAACTCTTCATCCTAAAGTGACTTGCTGAAAAAAATACTGGGTGACTGGGCAAACAAAAGAATTAGTAGAGTGAAAGACTTTGCCTTGTAACTCACTTTAAAAGAGAGCTAATGTCAGGTGATTGCTTTCAATGTTGCTGTAATTAAAAATATACAACAATCGAGACTCCCTGGAGATGGCTTTGACTGGCTGAATCCCATTTAACTAATGGCAATTGTTAAAATTCTAATTGGGGATTTGATGGCTTTGATGTCCACATATGAAGACAGTTCGCTATTCACTACGATATCCTTTTTTTAATTCCATTGAGGAATTGCCTGCCTCTCCTTCTGAAGTTTAAAAAAAAATACAGCCTCAACTTTGCTCACAGCTGGGCTGCTATGATATACAGAAATACTTCAGGCTTTCCTGAAGAAATCATTTCAGAAGTTTCAACACAAAATAAGAATGTCCTTGTGGCAAGATTCTTGTACTTGAGGTTTTTTAGCTCCTTCTCTCCCTGTTGTATATTTTATACAAAATTTAAAAAGCCCAGTTCAAAAGTTATATCTAAAAATAGGTAGAGATGGGGAAGGAAGATGAAAACCTCATTCTTCAACTGCCTTGTTCAGTGATCTCATGCCCAGTTCAATGCTTGGGCAGAGTGCATGTTCTCCACAGACTGAGTGAATGACGCTGGCCTTGACTTACCTCATTTCTCTGTAGGATAACAGAATGTCAGCTGTAATATTCTTTGAATTATAAACTGAAGGGATAAAGCTCCTCTTTGTTGTGTCAGATGGGATCACTGACTGTAGTCGGACAAGATCAAGTGCACTGCTCATTTGAAGAATGGCAGTGATGTAAGCATGGCTCTAACTCAGCCTGGAGGATTACTAATTAGCCACTACAATGAAGACTACCAAAGAAACACTACAGTGGCTTAACCAGTAGGCTCCATTCCTGCATGATTTATCAGGTTTTTACCCTAGTTCCTGAAGCCTCCCTTCTCTATCCTCTTGCCAGGCTTTCATCATTATCTCTCCCTGGACTGAATAAGAAGTGAAGGCTGAGTGGCAGAAGACAATGGGGAAGTTGGAATCTATTTAGTCAAAGGCAAGTGGGGCCAACAGGTAAGACAAAACCAAAGGTCAAAATCACATTCGTCCACTCCAGGCTACAGGGTCAAAGGAGAAAGGGCTGAGACCACAGGTAAGCAGAAGATGGCCTGAGTTCATTTGTCTATCTTGGTCCTTTATCTGTGGTCAGTAATTAAAATAAGCTAAGATACCAGGGTGACTCCACCATGTTTATGGAGCAAAGGCTCAACAGGGTAATAATTGTGTAAATTTTATATACTTCTTCCTGAAAGCAATGAAAAATGGGTTCTGAATATACATACATTCTAGGCATTCAAATCCCAAAAGCATGTTGTATCTTCTGATGACATAAGACCAAAGTTCCTGATGGTAAACCTGTAAGACTCACAACTTGCATTCACAAATTTATATATAATGATTGAACAATTCTAACAGACAAACTGCTTGAGGCTGGAAATGATACAAATTATTCAGCAAAGATGCCTTTTTTCCCTACTTACAACTCAATCCTTGCACCTATCTTATTAATTCAGTAGGAAAAACAGAAAATATAAATCATATCTGATAGCACTGTAACACGTGGCACACAGGCACCAAAATTACATAGCATGATGATGCATAATTGTGGCACTTTCAAACAGTATTTGAGAATGTGTCACAAGCGATGAAAAATGTAATTTATTTCTTCTGACAGATATTAATTGCTCTGTGTTAGAAAATTTGTGAACCATTACTGATAAGCAAAAGAAGGGGGTTAACACAAATGCCTAGAAAACAACTGCAAGGAAAGAGGTATAGTTTAATCATAAAAAATCCCTCCCATAATACAAGGAGAGGCAATTTCTCTAGAAGGACATTTACTATTAAAATTTGCAAACTGTAGCCATCACACAATGAGAAGAAGTCATTTACAGCAAGTCTAAAGTGTTATTAATCTGCAATGGCATTGGTTAAATGGAGTTTAAAGCTCTATTCAGTTTCCTTCCCAAAATAACTTTGTTAAGACAAAATGGGACATTGTTAGGGGGACTTCAAAACAGTATGTATGCAGAATATTCCAAATGGTCACATATCAGTTTATTTGTGACACAAGGTTTGTGTTTTCCTTTATTACTATATAAATTGCTATTAATCAATGAGTCTCTCAATTCAGAGGTGATGAAACTTACACAGCAATGTTAGATTACATTATCTTCCACAGCCATTATGTCTCAGCATACATAGGTCACCCTAAGCCTCCTGAAACTCTGGAATCTACAGCACTAGATGAGCCACTTTTGTCTCTGCCCTGTACAGAAGCACAGGTCCAACCCCTGTGCTGATACCCATTCTCTTTCACACACTCATAGAGCCTGTGTTTGCCATGCCTATCTCTACAGCATAGCTTCGAACTCTCCAATCCTGAGCACATTCTAACAGCTCATATCCAAATTCTGCTCTGAATCCCTGTGTCCCTATTTCTATAAAGGTACTGCATGTCATACAAAATACTAGGCAAAGGGCTAAGTATGGTGGCTCATGCCTCCAATTCCATGGTCTGAGGCTGCTCCCCACAAAAAAAGACAAGACTCTATTGAAAAAACAAACTGAAAATGAGGCTCAGATGGTGGAATGGTGCAGCATTTGTCTAGCAAGAATCAGGCCCTGAGTTAAATCCTCAGTACAAAGAAAGAGAGAGAGAGGGGGGGGAGGGAGGGAGGGAGGGAGGGAGGGAGGGAGGGAGGGAGGGAGGGAGGGAGGGAAGGGAGAGAGAGGAGAAAGAGAGAACGAGAGAGAGGGAGGGAGGGAGGAGGGAGAGAGGAAGGGAGGAAGGAAGGAAGGAAGGAAGGAAGGAAGGAAGGAAGGAAGGAAGGAAGGAAGGAAGGAAGGAAGGAAGGAAATAGGAACCATGCACCAGTGGCTGACATCTACAATTCTAGCTACTCAGGAGACTGAGGTCTGAGGAATATGATTCAAGAGCTTAATGATGAGTATTATTCTTAATGTATTATGTTTTTCTCTCTTCTCTTGTGTTGCCCTTTGGTTAATCTCATATTGTTACAGTATCCTGCTTTGTTACCTGGTATATTATATATATATATATATATATATATATACACGTGTGTTTATTTGTTTATATATGTTTATTTGAAATAGGAGGGGAAAAATGAGGGGAGGAGTGGGGGGAGGGAAATGGGGACAAAAACATGAGAAGGGATATCAATGTATGAGAAATAATGCACCTTCTATCTGGTGAATATAACTGTAATCCCTCTATACATTAAAATTAAATTAAATTAAATTTTTATAAAAAAGCTAGCCCAGGCAGGAAAGTCCTTGAGACTCTCATCTGCAATAAAACTACTTAGAAAAGGCCAGAAGTGGTGCTGTGGCTCAAGTGAACAGAAGCTCAGGTATGTACCCAGGCCCTGACCAGCAAAAAAAAAAAAAAGTGGGGGGGGGGGAGAAATCAAGAACTATTATTATCTGCAAGTGAAATAATATATATATATTGCCAGTCCTGGGGACTGAACTCGGGGCCTGGGCACTATCCTTGTACACTTTTTGCTCAAGGCTACTATACTCTGTCACTCGAGCCAGAGTGCCATTTTCAGCTTTTTCTGAGTATGTGGTACTGAGGAATTGAACCTAGGGCTTCATGAATGCAAGGTGAGCATTCTACCACTTGGCTATGCTTCTGGCCCAATAATATATTTTGTTTTTGTTTTTGTTTTCTTTGCCAGTCTTGGGCTTGAGCTCAGGACCTGAGCACTGTCCTTGGACTTTCTCAAGGCTAGAGCTCTACCACTTGAGCCTCAGCACCACTTCCAGCTTTTTTCTATGTATGTGGTACTGAGGAATCGAACCCGGGTCTTCGTGCATGCTAGGCAAGCACTCTACCACTAGGCCAAACTCCCAGCCCCAATAATATGTTTTTCAATCTTACAGAAACTATGGAAATTACTTCATGTAATTATACTTAGTAATATCACTGGAAGTAAAGTCAAATGTGTAAATCAATCATTTTAATGTACCATCAAGTATATGAAATTTAATTTTAATTTAATTTTCAAGTTTAGAAAATTAAACTAGAAAATGATAATATGTTAATAGTACCAGAAGGCATAATATATCTGTAAATAAACCCAAGAAAGATAAGAAATACAGGATACACATAAAATACAAGAGAAAAAATAAGAAATATTTGAATAAATGGAAGGACATACATCCTATTGGCTCAATATTTTAAATACTGAGGTATAGCTACAGCTATAATTCAGTGCCAACTAAAATCCTGGAGTTATTTAGGAAATTTGGATATGGACTCTAGAATCATTGGAAATGAAAAGGACACCGACTATAGAAAGCAATCTTTAAAGAGCTAAATTTGCTAAAGAATATCTGATACATTATCCAATGGTCAAGTAAAACAATGAAGGCAGTGTGGCACAGAGATACCACAGTGGCAAAAACAAAGTGCAAGAGAAACAGATTCACAACTAGATAACCATATCTAGTTGAAAAGCTAACCTCAACCCCTACCTAATCCTGTATATTAAAAACAGTTCAAAATATATTAAGGCTTTGAAAGTGACAAATAAAACAAATCAAACTTCCAGACCAAAATCAAAACAAACAAACAACAAAAAAAACATAAGAACCCATGGGAGAGACAAAAGTTTTACTCTAAGGCAAGATATATTCTAGAAAACTGGACATTTTTAAAGATGAAATACTGAATTGGGAAAGGTATTTTTGATGTATTTATTTTTTTAAAAAATCACAAATGAAGACCTCCAGGCTTGGGATACAGCCCAATAGCAGAACACTTGACCCATATGCACAAGGCCCTAAAGTCTGCAAGCATAGTGGGCAAGCTGTTCAGGAGAGCATCCTATAAATGAAAATGGGTCAACATAGCAGCAATACAGACATAGGATTTGAATAGGACCTTTACTATCTTTGATGAGTGGATCAACAAGTTGTGGTATTTGTACACAATGGAATTCTATGCTGCTGTCAGAAAGAATGACATTGCCCCATTTGTTAGGAAATGGAAAGACTTAGAAAAGATCATATTAAGTGAAGTAAGCCAGACTCAAAGGAGCTTAGGCTCAATGGTTTCCCTCATTTGTCATAATCAGTAGAAACCTTGGGCTCTCCTAGCAGAGATTTGCAATAGAGCAAAACCTTGATACAAAAGGCCATATAGTAGGATGCTAAATGAAAGGATCTCTAGGATATAGAAACATAAGCCATATAATGAATGGTTGTTGTTCTTAAGATACTATGTTATCTCTCATCTTTTTTGCTGTCCCTTGGTTATCTCATATTGTTACAGTATCTCACTTTGTTACCTGATATATCGGATATATATGTATTTGGTTATTTGAAATTGGATAGGGAACAGGGGAAAACAAGATGAGGGGTGGGGGTGGGGGGAGGGAAATGGGGACCAAGACATGTGAAAGGGTATCAATGTATGGGAATTAATGGACCATCTATCTGGCAAATATCATGTAACCCTTCTATTAACTGCAATAAAAAATATATGAAAAAAATCAATGCAAATAAAATCTTTAAAAATAAAAAAAAATCTAATTGTCAAAAAGACCTACTGAGAAAGTATTCAGTTTCATCCATCAGGAAAATGCAGATGGAAAGCACAATAAGATAATACTACTTACCTACTAGGATGGCTATCATTTTCTTAATAATAGCAACTATTGGTTGGCTGTGTAGCAATTTATATTTCAAGCACAGATGGCATGGATGTGAGCTGGAACAGCTACTTTGGAACATCAGTGACATCCATTAAAGATGGGCACATATGGGGCTGGGAGTTTGGCCTAGTGGTGGAGTGCTTGCCTCGCATGCACGAAGACCCGGGTTCTTTCCTCAGTAGCACATACATAGAAAGAAAAAAAAAGCCAGAAGTGGTGCTGAGGCTCAAGTGGTAGAGCTCTAGCCTTGAGAAAGTCCAAGGACAGCGCTCAGGCCCTGAGCTCAAGCCCAGGACTGGCAAAAAAGGGGGGCACATATAGCCCAGCAACCCAATAGGAACTTATATGTTCACCAAAGCAACAGAGACGATGTCCCTAGAATATAGACACTGCTCATTCAAACACCAAAAACTGGGAACTACTGAGAAGTCAGTGCAGAATAAAGAATAGAATCCTGCATGATGTAACAAGGAGAAAAGCTATTGATACATGCAAAATAATTATAATAATAACTCATTAACTCTGAAGGGAAGAAATCAAAACAAAAAGGATTACAACAGAGTGTGCAGTTTTATTCCTTTTTTAAAAAAATTCAAATATAAGAAAAAGTAACCAATGAAAAGAGAAGTTAGGATCTTGGTTTTTGTCCTGGGTGGAGGTCTGTGGAGATAGAGGAAAACAGGATGGTGAGCTACTAGACATACTCTGTGTCTTAAGCTGACACCTGGTTACACACATTTATTCCATTTGTGATCATTCATCAAGGCCTATGATGTGTTTAAGCACTTTTCTGTATATTATGTCGGGGTAGGGGACAGGAAGCTTATCTTTTATAGATGTCCTGAGAGACAAAAAGAGATAGAAGGTTAGATGATCAGATTTAAATAAAAGAATGGCCAGCAACTTATAGCTCATGCCTGTCATCCTAGCTACTCAGGAGACTGAGATCTGAGAATCACAGTTTGAAGCCAGCCTGGGCAAGAAAGCCTGTGAGACTCTTATCTGCAATTAATCACCAAAAAAAAGCCAGAAGCAGCACTGTGGCTCAAAGTGGTTGAGTACTAGCCTTGAGCAAAAGGAGCTCAGGGACAGAGCCCAGGCTTAGAGTTCAAGCCCCAGGACCAGAAATCAATCAATGAAGTATAACTGTGAAAAGAATAAACAAGGGAGAGTGAGGTGATCTGAGTCTGTGTATACACAGGAGAGAGGCTAAAGATTATACCTTTAGAACATTTTGTTCAAGCCACTGGATTTCTACTCTAACATTTAACATGACAAATTAGAAATATAAATAACTGTTATTCCAAAGTGGCTTTTAAATCCTCTAATAATGGAAAATCCGATACTGTGTAGACAGCATTACACAAAGAATAATTCTCTGTTATAAATTGAAGAAAATTCATCAACTCAGGTTTTAATAGCCTCCATTTTTTTACTGATATCTTCTAAGGCTGCTGTTATCTTGGCAGCACAGGGCACCGATTCAGAGTCCATACAACCAGGTTGACTTTTTAATAAAATTATAGCAAGATTAATTTCATAGTTTGCCCTGAGCAGATCCACACATTACACATAAGCTCTAATATTGATTTCTTAAGTCAAATAAGCAATCATTTTTTCTAACCTATTACTTTGCTCTAAGTTCGAACAAAATGCTCTAGATAGATAGATAGATAGATAGATAGATAGATAGATAGATAGATAGATACTTTGTCTCCACACTGTGGCAAAGATCTTGTTAATGTCTAAGTCATGGGTACAGATGTCTCATGCCTGTTTTCCTAGCTACTCAGGAGGCTGAGATCTGAGAATTGAGGTTTGAAGCCAGTCTGGGCAGGAAAGTCCATGAGGCCTTTACCTCCAACTCACTATCAAAAAGCTGGAAGTGTGAGCTGTGGCTCAAGTGGCAATGTTTACCTTGAATAGAAAAGAAAATATCTCAGTCCTTGACTAATTGCCATGCCTACCTTCAAATTTAAACATGACCACAACTTCACCACATTCAGAAAAATGCATCCTTTCGTCAAACTTTCAGAGAAAAAAAAAACACAACAACAGTGTTTGAAATTGAGCCAGATGAAGGGCTTACAGAAGTGAGTGGAGACATTACTGAGGAGAGTTTATGTCCCCAGGTGGCAGGGGAGGCAGGGACAAGTATATCTGTTGCAAGATTAACACACACATCTGGGAAGTTGGATCCTGCTATGAACGGCCGCTGGAAATCTCGGGACAGCAATTCTGGATGAGACGGAGCCAGCAAATGGCTTAAAGAAAATTAAGTCATGAGAGCTGTTGAAGGTGTTCTATATACAAGCAGAAGTAGGGAAAAATACACGCATGAAAGAAAAATGCACACTCTGCATTTATAAGTTCCCATGCTGATGGTAGATGAAGCTGGAGAAAAAGGCTACTCAGGAAGGAGTTTCATCTGAAAAAAAAAAGGTGGATTTTCAGAACACCATCCAGGCACAGCTTGTGAGGGATGGGCAAAGAGGGTGTGGGAGAGGACAAGGCTGCCATGGGTTCTATGTGAGAAAGAAAGAGCTTAAGCCAGTAGGGCCAGATCCAAGAGACCATAAGAAGGTAAAAGCAAAGGGAATGGTCTTGGTTTGGTGTGAAGGGGGAAGGCATGGAGAAGTCTAGGTCAGTTCTGATCCAAGAAAGATTAAAATGGGTAATGAGGAGAGAAGTAGAAAGGAATGGGACAGAGACTGCCCCTCATCAAATGATAGGAGCTGAACACCTCCCCTGGTCCCTTCACATCAACACAGAGCCCACACACCAATCTGGGCATGGGTATTGTCCTGCGATGGGGGATATAGGAGGAAACTGAATAGCAAGGGAGATCCAGAGCCTAGAAAATACTATTTTTAACGAATAAAATCCAGGTAGAAAGGAGTTTCAAGAAGTTCAATAGATGAGCCTAAACTAAGAAAAAGGGGTGAGCCTGGAAGCAAATTTCCAAGGCCTACAAAAAGAAATAGTTAAGATCTCAATTCTTCTGTCAAAAAAAGAGCCTTTGTAATGAAGGCTATCGAACAATGGAAACTAGGAGCCTTGCACTCACTTTAAGAAAAGGTCACCTTGTGGGGTTGTTTTTATGGGGGATAAAATTTAGAGTAAACTGTGATGTAATTTTATCACTCATGACTTCTACAAGAAAGCATGTTAACTCATGATGTGACTTGAGAAAAGGATATAACACTGTGAGGTTGAACAGGCCAGGGAATGAAAAGGGGGGGGGAAAAAAAGAAGAAGGGGGAAAACAAAGAAATTACAACAATGCAATTCCCCATTGTCCAATAAGCACATTTCTCAGCCTTAATTCCCCTTCCCTACTCATCTCTGTTCATATTAAATTAAATTACCAGTCTAATTTGGAAGGTTAATTAACATTTAAGTATTCTTGATTTTAAAATGCATTAGAGATTTTCAATGCTCAAATCAGTCCCATTTTCTTTTATTTTCTGCTCTTCCTCCTCCAAATTCTATGCTCAGAACTTCCTTTTTCAATAAACACTAATTCCCAAACTCAGCAGTCAGCCCTCTCTCCCCTGGGCTTTCCGTCTTGCATAGGTATTCTGCTACTGGCCGTATTCAATCTTGACTCCGAAGTACTAAATTTTAAGCTTCGTGAGGAAACTATAGGTTTTCTCTGTCTTTCTGCCTCTCCTCTGAGGACAATATTCACTACATTGACAATAAAATGTGATGGTGCTTAAGAGTAAAGAGATTAACCTAGAAGCACCTGATGGGAAAGAGATGGCTGCTATCGGTTATTTTTAGATTTTAGAATTTTTAATAGAATAAGAAATGATTCTTCCTGCCCAGCTGATCCAGCAGATGTCTTCCCCCCCACCCCCACCACCCTTCTACTCTTCTCTAATTCTACTGACCTTCTTCAACTTCTTTATCATTCTTCCAAGAGACTTCTTTAGCTGTTAACTGCAGATTAGAGGGGCAATTGAGTCTTAGAAGGGAAGAGAAAGGTAGCTATGAAAGGCAGGTATCTCAGGAAACATGAAAACTAATAATCTCTAGTTCCTTTCACTTTAGAACTGATCAGTTTATGTCTCCTCACATCAGTACTCCCCCTCCTGCCCACAGCCCCAAACCAGGACTTAAACTCCCTATCTGATGTTTGCCTCCCCTCATTGGCTGGCACTCTACCACCAGAGCCACGCCTCCCACCTGGCATGTCCATAACCAATAAGCTCTTTAGACACTTCCTGCACTGAAAAAGTGTTTTCTCATTCATCTTTATGAGCATGCATCATTACGAAATCTTGCTTCCAATTAATCTCAGGTTTAACCTGTGAATAAAATCCAACAGGAACTTAATTGCTCTCCCAACTAAGTTTTAAAAATTAAAGAGCCCTCTGAGTACTCGTGGCTCACACCTGTAATGGTCACTATTCAGGAGGTTGAGATATGGAAGACAGAGGTTCAAAGCCAGTTTAGGCAGAAAAGTGTGCAAGACTCCAGCTCCACTTAACCAGAAAAAAGCCAGATGTGGCAAGACTTGAGTTCAAGCTCCACTCCCAGAAAAAAAAATTTTTTTAAAGAGGCAACTTCCTTCAAAATTGAGCAACTGCACCAGAAAAGGGTGCCGAGACAATAGGGACACTGCCTAGCTCTCTCCCACAAAAAGAGAACCAGGGAATCCCACGAGCCAACTACCTTAAGAAATCCAGAACAACATACTCAAGAGGCAATGGAGAAGGACTCAAACCGGAAAAGAAATGCAGATAAAGCTCACATCCAACTTTCTCAAAGAATTCGGAATGAGAGGACCCCTCCCCCACCCCTAGCCACCGGCTCCAAGCTGGGAAAAGTGGCAGTGGAGGGCGCCGGGCTGGCAGCCCTGACCCACAGAAACCAGCTTAGGACCGGGCCAGCAGGCGGCAGAAGCAGACGCAGGAACCATCGCAGACCGGACCAGCAAGCAGCAGAACCCAGACGCGGACTACAAGCGGCGGCGGAGATCCGAGGAGAATGAATGATTTTCCAACACCGTGGAGCACCCACAGCCAAACGCAGAGGAGCGAGTAGCCCAGCTGGTATCCCATCAGGAAAGCAGAGCTGGTGCCAAGCTATAGAACTTAACTCAGACCCCTCCACCCCGCCAGAGAAAGACTGGCAAGGACAGGGGGGCAAGGAATTTAGAATCCTGTCCCTTCCCTCAACAGCCCCCTCCCCCAGGCCATTGACTGGAGACTGACAGGTGGGCGGGCACAAAAACCCAGCACCCCACCAAAGGGGGCAGAGGTGTCCCAGCCCCCACCCACCCAAAAGGCTCCTCTCCCAGGCCTCTGACTGAAGTCCACAGGCGGGCTACGCTAAGACCCAGCACCCCACCAAGGGAGGCGGAGCTGTCCCAGCTCCCACCCGCCCAACAGGTTCCTCTCCCAGGCCTCTGACTGGAGACTGACAGGTGGGTGGGCAGGCGCTAAAACCCAGCACCCCACGAAAGGGGACAGGTGTCCCTGCTACCACCCCGCCCAACAGGTTCCTCTCCCAGGCCTTTGACTGGAGACTGACAGGCAGGCGGGTGCTAAGACCCAGCACCTCACCAAAGGGGGTAGAGGTATCCCAGCTCAGCGGCCAAACAGGTTCCTTTCCCAGGCCACTGGATCTGGAGAGTGGGGGGAGCTGAGACCCTGCCTTCCAACAGCGGGTGGGGTGCATGGGAGTCTAGGAGCCAGCATCTGTCCCATTCAAATCTTGAGCTGGACACCCTCCAGCTGGGAATCCCCAGCAAGACAGCACCAAGGGGCCCCCCACAGTCACAGACTCCTGGCCAAAGAGGTGGAAACACAGCAGGGAACTGAAGGGCCAACCAGCAGCCAAGCTCACGTTTTGCTTATCAGAAAGGCTTGGCTCCGCCCTTGGAGCCCACGTCCTCAGCTGGGCCCCGCCCCTGGGAACAGAGAGGACACCAGCTGACCTACCTGAGAATCCCTGGAAACTCCCAAACTCCAGACCCTTGACCGGTGGTCACACCTGGAAGCAGCGCAGGAAAACCAACTATCTGCCCAGCGCGCTGAGACTGAAGCACGCAGATCCAACCCACGGCCCACTGTGAGGCCACTGGTTGGGCTGAGAGTTAGTCGTGCAGCAGCACACAGCCTCTGGGAACAGGCTGAACACCTGCAAAAACTCCAAACTCTCACCTAGTCAGCAGAGGAATCAATTTGGCTGAGAACCACAGGTTTACACAGATTCCCAGAACCACTAGTCCCAATCCAAGTAAAGACCGCCACCTACAGACCACAGAGTGAACTACAACAGCAGTTCTCGATGCCTAGGAGAGTGCAAAGATGAATTACAACATACATAAATAATCAAAGTCCCACACAAAGCCCAAAAGGAAACAAGAGCAAAGGGATGAGAGAGATGGCACCATCCCAAGAAATGACACCTGAAGAGACATGAAACATGACCCCATTCAAGGAGATGAGTGTGGACATGACTAAAGAGATTAAAACAGAATTCCAAAAACAATTCCAGGAACATAAGCAGGAAATCACCAAAGTGCTCCTCAAATTCAAAAGAGAAATAGAAGAAAAGATTAATACCCTTACAGCAGACATGATCAGCTCAGTGTCCACACTTCAAGCAAAAATGGAGGCATTAAGCAGCAGATTGACTGAGATGGAGAATAGAACATCAGGAACAGAAGATAAAACACAAGAACTGGAACAGAGAATCACCACCTTGGAAAAATCAGTCAGAATCCACCAGAGAAAGCTCCAGGAACAGGCAGATGCAGCAAAGAAGTCTAATCTTATAATAGGGATTGAAGAGGGCGCAGAATTTCAGGACAAAGGAATGCAACCCTTATTCACCAAAATCATAGCAGAGAACTTCCCCAACCTCAAAAGGGAAAATACATTATTGAAGGTTTCAGGACTCCAAACAGGCAAGATCCCAGAAGGAACTCATCTAGACATATCATAGTAAAGACACTAGACTCGAATACCAAAGAAATGATCTTAAATGCTGCAAAAACAAAGAAAGAGCTATACTACAATGGGAAAAAAATTTGAATTACAGCAGATCTCTCCACGCAAACTCTAAATGCAAGAAGAGCTTGGAAAACATCATTGATGTCCTGAAGACCAACAACTGCCAACCCAGACTGATATATCCAGCAAAACTAGCATTTACATGTGAGGGAGAAACAAGAATACTTCATTCCAAAGAGAAGCTTTATGAATACATGCACACTAAACCAGCATTACAAAAAATACTAATTAATCGAGAACAAATTGTAGAACATCAAGAACCCCCATCAAGAAACAAACATCTATAATTCACTAAACACAAAAGGGGAAAAAAGAGAGAGAAAGAAACCTAGAAGTAAAAATAAATAACGACAATGGACACTGACCACTTCTCCGTAATTTCCCTAAATGTGAACAGGCTGAACAATCCAATCAAAAGACACAGAGCAGCACACTGGATTAAGAAGCACCACCCATCCATATGTTGCCTCCAAGAAACCCACCTCACTGCCAAAGACAGAAACAAATTAAAGTGAAATGATGGAAACGAATTTCCACTCCAATACCCCATGCAAAAAAGCAGGAGTAGCATTCTTAATCTCCGACAAAATTAACTTCTCAGTAAAATCAGTACATAAAGATAGAGACGGCCATTATATATTAGTAAAGGGTACAATCCATGCCCATAACATTACAGTTATAAACATTTACTCCCCCAACACGGGAGCACCCAAATTCGTCAAACAAACTCTGTTAGAATTACAGAACAAGATAGACTCAAACACAATCATAGTGGGAGACCTCAATACACCACTCTCAACAAATGACAGGTCAACTCAACAAAAATTATGCAAAGACACCATCGACTTAAACCACACCATAGCCCAGCTGGGCTTAACAGATATACACAGAGTCTTCTAACCAACGGCGAAACTTTTTACATTTTTCTCAGCAGCACCTGGAACACACTCCAAAATAGATCATATAATAGTTCATACAGAAAACTTAAGCAGATACAAGAGGACTGATATAATCCCATGCATTCTATCAGACCACAGTGGAGTCAGACTAATTCTGAACAATGCAGTCAAAGTCAAAAAACATTCAATCACTTGGAAACTTAACAACACACTTCTGAATAACTCCCGGATAACAGATCAGATCAGAAATGAAATTAAAAACTTCCTTGAATGTAATGACAATCAAGAAACATCACAAAGGAACTTATGGGACACAGCAAAGGCAGTTCTAAGAGGCAAATTTATCACACTAGGAGTGCATATTAAAAAGACAGAAGAAGAGCATGTAAATAACCTAAAAAAAAACTGAAACACCTAAAGGAGCAAGAAAAAGTTAATTCTAAAACAACTAGAATGACAGAAATAACAAAAATAAAATCAGAAATATCAGAGATTGAAATAAGATCTACTATACACAAAATTGATAAATCAAAAAGTTGGTTCTTTGAAAGAGTCAACAAAATAGACAGACCCCTAGCAAGATTAATCAAAAAAAGGAAAGGGGAGACTCAAATAAACAAGATTAGAGGCCCCATGGGAACAATCACAACTGATTCCCAAGAAATTCAGTTCATAATGAATAGGTACTACCAGGGCCTATATTCAAAGAAACAAGAAAATCTAGTAGAAATGGATGATTTCTTAAATAAATTAGGCTATCCACAGTGAATAATGATGAGGTAAACAAATTGAACAAACCAATCTCTTACAATGAAATTGTGGAAGCAATCAGGTAAATGCCAACCAAAAAGAGACCAGGTCTAGATGGATTCACTGCAGAATTCTACAAGACGTTTAAAGATGAAATAACACCTACACTCTTGAAACTTTTCCGAGAAATAGAAACAGAAGGAGCAATACCAAACTCATTTTATGAAGCTAATATTACTCTCATCCCCAAACCAGGGAAAGACCCAACAAAAAAAGAAAACTACAGACCTATCTCTGTAATGAACACAGATGCAAAACTCCTCAATATATTAGCCAACAGAATCCAGAAACAAATTTAAAAAATCATATACTATGATCAAGTAGGCTTCATCCCACAGATGCAAGGCTGGTTTAACATTCACAAATCAATCAATGTAATACATCACATCAACAGAGCTAAGGATAAGAATCATATGATAATTTCTCTGGATGCGGAGAAGGCATTTGACAAAATACAACATCCATTCATGTTGAAAGCACTAGAAAAAATAGGAATAAGAGGTACATTCCTCAAAATAGTGAAAGCCATATATGAAAAACCTACAGCCAGTATTATACTAAATGGTGAAAGACTGGAACCATTCACCTTAAAATCAGGCACTAGACAGGGATGCCCACTCTCTCCACTTCTCTTCAATATAGTGCTGGAACCCTTAGCCAGAGCAATAAGGCAAGAAAAGGACATCAAAGGGATCCACATAGGGAAAGAAGAAATTAAACTATCCCTATTCACAGACGACATGATCCTCTACTTGAATGACCCAACAAACTCCACTCCCAAACTTCTAGAATTAATAAACTACTTTAGCAAAGTGGCAGGATACAAAATTAACCTTCAGAAGTCAGTAGCCTTCTTGTACAACAACAATACACAAACAGAAGGCCAAATCAAGAAAATGATTCCATTCTCAATAGCCCCCAAAAGAATAAAATGCCTAGGAATATACTCAACCAAGGATGTAAAGGAATTATTCAATGAAAACTATAAAAGCCTAATGAAAGAAATTAAAGAGGACACTAAGAAATGGAAAGGCATCCCATGCTCATGGCTAGGGAGAACCAACATGGTGAAAATGGCTATACTGCCAAAAGTGATATACAAATTCCATGCAATCCCCATCAAAATCCCAAAGGCATTCTTTACTGAAATAGAAGATACAATCCAAAGGTTCATATGGAACAAGAAAAGACCTAGAATAGCCAAAAAAATTCTAGGCAAAAAGAGTAATGCTGGTAGTATTACAATACCAGACTTCAAACTCTACTATAGAGCCATAATAACAAAAACTGCTTGGTATTGGCACAAAAACAGACCAAAAGATCAGTGGAACAGAATAGAAGACCCAGAAATAGAACCACATACCTATAGGCAACTCATATTTGACAAAGGAGCTAAAGATATACAGTGGAACAAACACAGTCTATTCAATTATTGGTGTTGGCAAAACTGGGCAGCCACATGCAGAAAACTAAAAATTGACCCTAGCCTTTCACCATGCACAAGCATTAACTCAAAGTGGATCAAAGACCTCAACGTCAGACCGGAAACCGTGAAACTGCTACATGATAAAGTAGGAGAGACACTGGAACTCATAGGCACAAGCAAAAGATTCCTGAACAGAATCCCAGGGTCACAACAGATTGGAGAGAGACTCGATAAATGGGACTACCTAAAAATAAAAATTTCTGTACAGATAAAAACGTAATCGCAAAAGTAGAGAGACAGCCAACCAACTGGGAAAAGATATTCACCAACAATACATCTGACAAATGCTTAGTATCCAGTATCTACAGGGAACTCAAGAAACTAATCCCCCCCAAACCCAATAAACCATTCACTAAATGGGCAAGGGAACTAAAGACAGACTTAGCAGAAGAAGAGATTAAAATGGCAGAAAAGCATATGAGAAAATGTTCATCATCTATGGTCATAAAGGAAATGCAAATAAAAACAACCCTAAGATACCATCTTACCCCAACAAGAATGGTCAAGATTTTGAACTTAGACAATGACCGTTGCTGGCGGGGTTGTGGAGAAAATGGAACCCTACTGCACTGCTGGTGGGAATGCAAACTAATTCAGCCACTCTGGAAGGCAGTATGGAGGTTTCTTAAAGAACTGAAAATAGACCTTCTCTATGATCCCGCCATACCACCTCTGGGCATCTATCCTGAACATCATGACCCAAGATATAAGGACACCTGCTCAGCTATGTTCATCTCTGCACTATTCACAATAGCCAGGCGATGGAAACAATCCAGATGCCCACTGCAGATGAATGGATACAGAAAATGTGGTATATATACACAATGGAATTCTACATAGCCAACAGACAAGATAAAATAATGGCATTCACAGGGAAGTGGATGAATCTAGAGCGAATCATGTTGAGTGAGACAAATCAAGACCTAAGGATCAAAAGGCACATGGTATCCTTAATATGTGGCTATTAAATCCAAAGAGTACAAGAGCGAGGACTCAATAACTGCATACCCAAAGCTATGGACATGGTAATGGAAATACAAACATAACTATATAGACATAAAAATCTATGACTCTATAAACATAATGTTTTATTTCATAAATTAATGTTTCTATGACATACAAACCCTTAGCCTAATTGTGATTAAGTTCTAAATACTAAGTCCCAGTGATTGTAAATAGAGATTCCCTCTTTGAACACTTGTATGTTAAACTTGTCATTTAAAATACGATGTAAAAATCAACATTAATAAATTCTTTTAAAAAAATTGAGCAACTGTCTTACAACCCTCAAAGAAAACTGATTTCCCTTGTCCTGTCACAGGCTTGCTCAGAAAATAAAAAATTTCATAAAAGCTGAAAAAGTCCATCTAAAAAGTTAGAGTGTTGTACCATTTAGGTCTACCATCCTGTTTTTAGTTAGCAAGCCCCCCCCCAAACTGAAAATATAATAAATGCCAAACATGCAGGAACCAAATAAAAGTGTCATTGAAAACATGGTATTGGTGGCTCAAACCTGTCATCTTAGCTACTCAGTAGTTACTTAGCTATTGAGATCTAAGAATTCTAGTTCAAAGCCAGCCTGGTCAGGAAAGTCCATGAGACTCTTATTTCCAATTAACCACCACAACAGAAAAAAAGAAGGAAAAGAAACCATGGAAGTCATTTGTCAGAAACAGTGCCCATAGTTTGTGTTCAAGTGTAGTCCTGGGAAGTTGTTCTCTGCACCTCCCAGAACAATGGCAGCCCACCTCTTCTGAAACAACACTGAATTATTGAGAACTTTGGTCATAGTGACTGGCGCATGATAGAATGCTTTCATTTCAGAGAAAAATCACCATGTTTACCTTTGCTCTGATATATTATGACATGCAAACTATCTATTCTTTTTTTTTTGCCAGTCCTGGGCTTGAGCTCAGGGCCTGAGCACTGTCCTTGGACTTTCTCAAGGCTAGAGCTCTACCACTTGAGCCTCAGCACCGCTTCCGGCTTTTTTCTATGTATGTGGTACCAAGGAATCGAACCCGGGTCTTCATGCATGCTAGGCAAGCACTTTAACCACTAGGCCAAACTCCCGGCCCCACTATCTATTCTTTTAATTAGTCCTTTTATAGTAATAAAATAGTTACCCCAAAAAAAGTAGCCATTCCTCTTGATTGCAAAATGTTTACCTCCTACAAATAAAACAATTTCTGAATTCTCACCCATCATTTTTCCTTAACCCTCATTAAAGATAGATATTAGATGAATTTGCTTGCTATTATTTTGTTCAGTACTCTCCAGAATGCCATGTCCTTTAAGTTGATCTGAAATGCTAGTGCTTTTCCACTTGTACGGAAGCTAGCCCATGTGGGTACGTAGTCACACAGGTACACTCACAGGACATACACACGAGTGCCTTGTATTTGTTATGCACAGAATCTTTTCAGCAGATAAGGCTAGGAACAAGTGTCGTGAAGTTGAAGTTACTGTAATTATGGGAGAAGATCTAACCTTCAGGTCAAACAGCCTTGGTTCACTTGCTATAACACCTATCTTAAAAAGAAGATAGCTGCCCTGTTATTAAATGCCACTCAGCTTGGAGCAGTGTGCAAGTTACTAAATTTTTCTACATTTCACTGTTCAGATCTGCGAATTTCAAACCATAACTGTGAGTACCTCTAGAGTGTTTGCTCTGCACAACAAAGGAGGTAATTAGAGGTATAAGCTCTATTTGTGTTTTCCAGTTCTACTTCTTTGCATCCTACTTCTGGCACTTGCTTTTAAGGAGTCAACATTGATTCATTTCTTCTTTTCTTCAAGGCTTATGGAATGAGTTTTTTTGAGAGGGTTTTGTTTGCTTTTGGGTTTGGGGTGTTTTTTTTTTGCTAGTCCTAGGGCTTGAACTCAGGGCCTATGCATTTTCCCTGAGCCTCTGTGCTCAGGCTAGCAATCCACCATTTGAGCTACAACTTCACTTCTGGCTTTTTCTGAGACTTTTATTGGAGATAAGAGTCTCACAGACTTTCCTGCCTGAGCTGGCTTCAAACTGCGATTCTCAGAGCTCAGCCTCCTGAGTAGTGATTGCAGCCCTGAGCCACCAGCACCCCCACTATCTTTTCCTTTTCTCCTTTCCTACAGCTCTCAACCTCACCTTTTGGCTGGCAACTTCCAATCAACATATAGAGCGATATCTTCCTCCAAATCACTTTTCTGGCTGGATGCCACATAGCTGCCATTCCCTCCCTTGAGACTTAATGGCAACAGCCATCTCCCCTATAATAGTATACTCAGTGTCTCCTCACAAGGGTCCTACTTCATGTCCCATATACCTGCCTGCATCAGTGGATGGCATGCTATGTGAATCCTGTTACCTCTACACATGTCATATCTGCTCTCCTCTCTTCATCTCACTTGTCAGAGGCTAATATATTCCCCATCATCCCTTTCCTTGTCAGTTACTTATTAAATGACTTCTAGATTCTCCTACCTCTAGGAAACTGCCCTAATCCAGAATCCACACAACTGTCTATCCTTGGCTGTCTCTTCAAAACACAGCTAGGGCTGGCCATTCCCTTGTTGGGCTTCCTGAGCTTATAGCTACAACCTCAGCCCTGGCCAGTGAGGCTGCCAGATATGGCTTTCCTAAGAACAAAGACCAGTATTCTGTCCCCACCATGCTGGGAAAAGGTCACAAAGCCTAGAAAGGTCTTTGAAATGCTGGAGAAGTCATGGAGCTTTCTGAACCTCATTTTCTGAGCTCTCCTAGCAGAACATTCATATTTATCTGGTAGAACTCTCTGGAAAATGTGAGACTCTGGAAAAGTAGACACCCACCAGTGTTATAATGTTATTACACCTATTGCAAATTCCATGTTCTCTCTCCTTATCCTCTTGACATGTCCACAGAAATCTACTTAAGAGTCTACATGCCTCCACACTGCACTCAGCCTCCCTCCTTGCCCAGGATTGATTCCCCCTCCTCCCTTGGAGACTGTTCCACTTCAGTGGTCATTATTCCCTATCCTTCATGGCTGTCCCTGCAGTTAGCACTGCAGGGAAGGGGGAATTTCCTTCCCAACATGTACTGAGGTAGTGATATTTTAAATATGCTGAGGCTTGAGGGGAGAAGTCTGCTACTACATTGCATCCCCAGAACCGGATATGGTGCTTGTTGAGGATATGAAACAGTATTAGTAGATGCTATTATTTCTGGATGTGTAATATGATATAACATTACATGGAAATCAGAGCTCAAAAAAGTAAAGTTAATAAATACTAATGTTTAGATTCTGGAGTGGGTTTCAATTTCCTTCTACTACTTAGCAGCTATGTTACCTTGAGCATGTAACTTAACTGTTCACTTCTTTTTCTCATCTTCAAAGTAGGAGCGTAAAGGGATATTCCTCTTTCATTTACCTTAGATCACTGGTGAGAAATGCATGTAAGAACCTCAAAGAGCTGGACACTGGTAGCTCACACTTGTAATCCTAGCTACTGAGGAAGCTGAGATCTGAGGATCATGGTTCAATGTCAGCCCAGGCAGGAAAGTTCATGAGAGTCTTATCTCCAATTAACCACCAGAAAACCAGAAGTGGTGATATGGCTCAAATGGTAGAGCAGCACAACAACAAAAGGTTATATTCTTTTCCTAGTAAATTTTCCTGTAGTTTTCGTGTACTAACAAAAAGGAAAAAAGGTACACATACACCATAGATTATTACTCATCTAGAAAGAAAAGTGAAATTATGACATTTGCAGGGAATTGGATAGATCTGTTGAGTGAGATAAACCTTGCTCATTTATGGAATGTAAACCTAAAATGGTGATGGAGGAGGAGGAGGAGGAGGAGGAGGAGGAGGAGGAGGAGGAGGAGGAGGAGGAAAAGGGAGAGGGAGAGGGGAGGGGGAGGGGAAGGATGTAAAAGGGTAGGAAGAGAAGGAGGGGGACCACAGAGATGATAATGATGATGACAAAGACCAGATGAAGTCAATGCCAATCAACAGTTCCCATCCAGGCATAGAGTTCGGTCAACTCACTAGTACCTTGCTCATAAATATGAACAGATTGCCAAGGCTCTGCAATCATTTGAGGAAAGCCACCTTTGGGATTGAGACTCACACACCTGTGCACATGCACACACATACACAGACACACAGAGTAAGGGGGAGAGGGTGGTGAAGGGAAAAAAGATTCAGAGGAACCAGAACAATATGGTAAGAAGGACAAATATAGACTTCAAAAAGATATGACAAGTCACGTGCTGGTGACTCACGCCAATAATCCTAGCTGCATATTAGGCTGAGATCTGAGGATCACAATTTGAAGACAGTCCAGGCCAGAAGTCTATGAGACTCTTATCTCCCATTAACCACCAAAAAACCAGAAATGGAGGTATGAGAACAAGTGGTAAACCACCAGGCAGTTCATATTACAAGTACAGCCGTCAGTCTATGAAAAATGAGAATTGGCAGGCACACACCCAATTTCCTTACCCCTGAGTGAAACCATTCTGAGAGGTGTTCCATAGGCTCTCTTGGAGGGTCTAAGCAAGCTTGAACACAGTTGTCCACAGCAGTATCAAAAATATTACTCCCAGGGCCGGGAGTTCGGCCTAGTGGTAGAGTGCTTGCCTAGCATGCACGAAGACCTGGGTTCAAATCCTCAGTACCACACACATAGACAAAAAAGGCAGAAGTGATGCTATGGCTCAAGTGATAGAGCTCTAGCCTTGAGAAAGCCCAAGGATACTGCTCAGGCCTTGAGTACAAACCCCAGGACTAGCCTATAATATATATATATATATATATATATATATATATATATATATATATATTACTCCTTTTACCTGCTACCTGCTCACCTGCTCATCCATTCCTGGACCTCCTCCCAAGGAACTACAAGCAGTGGATACACCTACCCCCCCATACTTCCTCTTCATCATCTAATAAACTAAGCTTTTATGGAAAAATCTAAACTAACAAGCCTTGGAATATTATCAGATAGTTTAAGAAAACAGCAACAAAGAAAAGGGCCAGTAGAGTAACATTCTAAGTTCTGAGTGGAAGAAGACACCACCTGTCAATTCTGTCTATATGTTCAAAATTCTCAGTGAAAACCATCTCAAGCAAGAATTCTCCATCTCGGCCGGGAGTTTGGCCTAGTGGTTGAGTGCTTGCCTAGCATTCACAAAGGCCTGGTTCAATTCCTAGGTACCACATAGAAAAAAAAAGCCAGAAGTGGTGCTGAGGCTCAAGTGGTAGAGCTCTAGCCTTGAGAAAGTCCAAGGACAGTGCTCAGACCCTGAGCTCAAACCCAGGACTGGCAAAAAAAAAAAAAGAATTCTCCATCTACCCAAAGTAATATGATGAAGACACACTCAGGCAGGTTGGGTCTCAAGAAAATAACAACCATCTCTCTACTCATTCTTCAGAGTCTATTGGAGCCAATCAGCAAATGAGTAAGCATAAGTTCCTAGAAACCATATCCACACAGAAGAGAAGCAACAAGGAATTCACAGAATGATAAAAATCTGAGACACAGTACGTGCTGTGGGCCTAGATGACACCTTGGGGACTAGAACCAAAGACCTGAGGACCCCACAAGCAAAGATTTTCAAGAAAGAAATTTTGTTCGACATATTCTGAGTATCAGTGGCAGAAGCTATACTCTCTAACCCTTGCCCCTCCAGGTGCCCTACAAAAATAATCTTCATTTTGTATTTTCCTTTTTTATCAGACATGGGATTTTGAACTCAGGGTTATTTTGCTCAAGGCTGGCGCTCTACCAATTTGAACCACAGCTCCATTTCCAATTTTGGCATGGTTAATTAGAGATAAAGAGTCTCATAGACAGGCTGGCTTCAAACTGCAATCCTCAGATCTCAGCTTCCTGAGAAGCTAGGGTTCCAGGCATGAACCATCTGCTCCTGTACCTGCCTCTTGCCTGACTAAAGGAGATCCATTTTTGCAACTGATTTTAGAAAGAACTTGATTTGGCAATGAACTAAACATGAGAGAATTCTGTGAAGTCTTGTACTAGATACTTGGAATTTCTTTTTACCAGTCCTGGGCCTTGAATTCAGGGCCTGAGCACTATCCTTGGGCTTTTGCAAGACTCTAGAGCTCTATCACTTGAGTTACCACTTCTGGCTTTTTTCTATGTAAGTGGGTACTGAGGACTCAAACCTGGGTCTTTGTGCATGCTTAGGTAAGCACTCTACCACTAGGCCAAACTCCCGGCCCAACACTTGGAATTTTAAAAATTGTGCACATGTGTCTGGTTATGGGTTGTGTTGGCTCAACATACAAATACAATTTTATAGGAACACAGAGATAGAGGGGGACTGAGTCAGACAGAGTAGGGGCAACCACCAGGAGTGTGTATCTGTGTGTCTATGTATTGGGTGCTTGATGGACATCTGAGTGTCTTTGTGCTGTGTACGAGAGAGAAGAGCGAGTATGAGTGCTCGGGAGAACAAGGAAGGCTACAGAGATGAAGGAGTGTCAGACCCATGAGCAGGGCTCATGTTGGAAAAGATTTTCTCTCAACTTAAGCCTGGATCTACCTCCTCACCCAGTGAGGATAATATACCTTCTCTCCTGCCACCATGAAATCCCATTAAATTGCTTTATAACTATTAAGGGAGCACAGATTTAATGAGGCAAAGTATAAAATAAATAGTGACTCAGTCTCTTACTATCATTCTTTAGTTTGTGTTGAACATAAGGGCTTTCAAATGCCTGCTGTCAATTTTATTTTATTTTTCCCATCACTAATAAACATGATTGTTGGTCCCTATGTGCACACACCATCATGAATTAGTGCATCATTTGCTGATGGATGGGACAGTTGAGCGTGGCACTGAGAAACACAGGATCTAGAGTTATGCTGCCTGGGTTTGAGCCTCTGTGGCCTAGACAACAACTCTGTTACAGACAGAACAAGTAGGTTTGATTTTCCACTATTAGCTGCTTGCTTGGTTGTATACAAACCTCTTAACCCTTGGAAGCTTTCATTTCTTTGTACAGTAAAATGGGGATGATGGTAGTAAGGATGACACTACCTCATATGGTAACTGTGAGGATGAGTGAGACTGAGTTCTTCGGTACCCAGCAGCTAGTGTGTGAAAATGCTGCCTTCTCTGAGTACTCTGGTGTTTCTCACATTGGACTCAAGAGAAAAATAATGTTACCAGGGATCCTATTGACAAGGATCCCAAAAAGAGAAACAGTATGAAATCAGGCATCGTGATTCACACCTATAATCCCAGCACCTGGGAGGCAGAAGCAAAAGGATCTCAAGGTCAAAAAACCATAAAGAAATATTTTAGAATGTTTCTAAATCAAAAGCAAGGAGAATCCTACCACACAAGTGCGCACACACACACACACACACACACACACACACACACACAACATGGCTTAATTTTACATGATCCAATAATCCCCAAATTTAGATTGGAGGATCAAACTCTTTTAATTAGAAATATCTATCAAAAGTCCATGAAACTACTGACAAAGCAAAACAAAGTCTAGGAGAAAGGAAGCTACCACCAGTCCAAAGAGAACACATCACACATGCATGCACTTGCACTCACATACACTCACGTGTGCATGCATATATGCAGGGGCAGGGCTTCTATCTCTACATAATAAAAAGTGGTCTTTATGAGGGCATTCAAAAGGGAGCAACATCTTACCCTATTTCACAGAACTAATTTACTGTTATCATCCAATTGTACAAAATAAGAATAAATGGGATAGTTTTAAACTTTAGAGGCTCACAAGTGCTCTCATGATATTTTATCGTTATCTTGATCTCTTTGTGATAATGCATGGCATGTGGAGATTATACCTCATGTTGGAAACTAGGGCAACACAAGACTCAAAATAGTGCCATACATAAAAGAAGCCAGTCTACAAAAAAAAAATGGCCCAGCATACCATGTAGACAGCATACCATGTAGAAAAGCTCTTCCTTGTCTGCTAGTGCTATGTGTGGCTTGAGATTAGGCCATCATACAAAACCAAAGTAATATTATTATATGTAAGCAGGACTGGCCTTTTTCTCATATTGTACTGCTCTTTTATATATAGGCAACACTAATATAAAGATATAAAGAATGCATGTGAACATATCTTAGCATTTGTGGATGGTAGATGGAGTTTGGTTACTGAAATTAAGAAGAAAAATTGGCTTGCTTCATCCTGGAAAACTCCTTGATGAAGACTGAATTTTTCTATTGGGAGAAAATGTGTAAGCTCAGAGCAATTGGTTCACAGGAGATAAAATGGAGTTACAAAGTATATGGGGCTTAGTCAGTGCTTATTCGGGGCAGGGAGCAGGAAATGGCCCTGATAGCCTAGGAGAAGAGGTGGGTTCATAAGTCATGGAGAAGGAAATTCAGGCATAGAGAAGGACGTAGGTTCTAAGGGCTTGGGGTGAGGTAGGCCAAAACATGTGCAGGTTGTAGCTATCAGGAAACTTAAGAGCATGCCTGCTCAAGGGCAGTCACCCAACAAAATCATAATACTCAGGCCTCCATCAGCCAGTACTGCACCTGCTCCAAACCATTCATCCGACATTGAAATATCACAAGGTTCTTGGGATGTCTCATTGTAACTAAACCAGGAACTGTATCCATCAACAAAAAAATGGGTGCTCATGTAGACGCATGGCCTGTGTGTTTATGTGCACAAACACATGCATGGATACATGGGTGCAAATTGAAAGAGACTGCTGCATCCTTCAAAAGAAGGGAAGCTGTGCTTTTTGCTGCATCTCAATACTTTGCCATTTAAAAAAAAAAAAGTACTGCTCAAAGCCAGGTGCTGGTGCTTCACATTTGTAATCCTAGCCATTCAGGAGGCTGAGATCTCAGGATTGTGGTTCAAAAAAAAAGGCCCCGTGAGATTCTTATCTCCAATTAACCACCATAAAACTGGAAATGATGCTTGGCTCAAAGTGATAGAGTACTAGCCTTGAGCAAAAGAGCTCAGGAACAGCATCCAGGCCTCAAGTTCAAGTCTTACATCAACAGCAACACGAAAAGTACTTACCAATGCAGCAGCATATGTAACACCAATACAGAACAGGCTATATCTTCTTTGGACTCCTTCTGATATTTCTAAACTGGACTCACACTACTTTCCTTGCTCCGAGAGTTATAAAGGCCCTCAGATTTTTCATACATCAGATATGACTAGTACCCATGAATACTGATTAGCCATAATTCTATTTCAAAAATAATAATTATGACTGTCTTGCTCCTCATGGAAAATATGGCCAATTAACGCCTCTAAAAAAACATATCTCAAGGCATTACAACTCAAGTGGAAAGTGTGACAAAAACACTCGCTGGTCACTTAGGCTGGTATTTAAATTCGGCTCTAAGAATGCATTTCACACCCAACTTCATCAATCACCCCACCAATCTTACTTCGTATCTTGGCTACCAAGAGAAAATAGTATTTTGTTTCCCTGAAGAAATATGTCACTGCTTGCTTGAATTATTAAGCCTTATTACTATTACTGAAAGAAAGTCAAAAAAAAAACAAAAAAAGAGGAAAAGGGGATAATAAAATTAGACTCAGGTTGCCATCTAGAGTCTGACATCAGCATTGCCCATGTAGACATCCATTCATATCTTTTCAAATGAGTACAATGTTCAACTAGAATCAAAATTATTTTTTAAAATCAAGATAAGCCTGTAATTACAGGCTCATGCCTGTAATCTTAGCTACTCAGGAGGCTGAGATCAGAGGATCTTAGTTGAAAGCCAACTCCAGCAGGAAAGTCCATAAGGCTTTTGTCTCCAGTAAACCACCAAAAAAAAAAAGAGTCAGAAGTAGAGCTGTGGCTTAAGTGATATAGCACCAGCCTTGAGCAAAAAAAAAGAAAAGAAAAGTTTAGACACAGTGCCCATGTTCTGAGTTCAAGCCTCTGGAGTGGCAAAACAACAATAAATTAGTTAATTTAGATGAGAATAATATATAGGTAAAGAAGACTGGACCAAATATTTGCATAATGTGGTACATGATATTAAGACAAATAATCAATGTAATCCTAAAATTTTACACTTTGTAAAAGAAAAGACTAAGCCTAACACCACAATTTAAACATATTTCAAACAGAAAAGACTATGTAGATTTCATTTCTAAAATCGAACTGGTACGTTTTAGCTCATTCTTTTGATTTCCCATACTCTTTACCTTTTGTTTGCTTCAAGTTGTTATTATTTTTAGCTCTCTAGAGACTAAAAGTCCTCAAGGTCTGGGTATCAAAAAGCATATACTTGGTTCAAAATTCTAGTATAGGTGGCATTCAAATTAAGGAAAGAGAAAGGTGGGAAAAACACTTTTTGAATAGCCTAAACTGGGAAGTTTCTACATCCCAGGACCTCTGGAGATGAAGTAGCATGGACTTACACTAATAGTAAAACTTATCAAGTAACAACTTGAGACAAAATCTTTTTTTTTCCCATTATTGGGGCAAGGTGATGTTTTTTCTATCAAAACATCAAGACAAACCACTTCATCTAAATTCCCCCATGCAGTCTACATCCAGGGTAAAAGTCCTTTAATGGGGAAAAGAAATTTTATCTCTGACACCTTTACTTGAAAGGCACAAGCCATTTTAAAAACCTATCATCTGCACATTTACAAAACTACATTGGAAAATACCCACTTAAGATGAGCAATTATCTAAAGCAATTGCAGTATTCTCTCAAGACTATGAACAAATCAGCACTCTCCCTTACACTTTCTGAAAACCACTTGGTTCCATGGTAAGCATGAGGTTGATGTTTTCATGCCCACACACATACTATTTGTGAATGTCCACAAAAGCTAAATACTGGCAGCTCAACTCTCTAATAAAGGTTTCTTTCCTAGAGGGCTATCAAATAAGACTTGTGTTCACAAGTCTCTACAAATAATGTAACCTGGAAAGATAATTGCTCTCTTTCTTTCCAGGGACAACTGATAAATCCAAAGATTTTTAAAAATATACTAGAAGTAGTAACTGGGATTTCTGTAAGCTAATAAGAGCCTTACAGACAATAAGCAAAGCATATCTTCTGTAAGCCTTTTAGACAATAACTCATGAACATTTTTAAATGGCTTCTGTTACTTAGTGGGTTTTAAGGTATTACAGTGATGTCTATTTATTAGCTTCTTTCATTCAACATTATTAGGTGCTTCATATCTATAAAATCTGTATCAGCACTGAGGATTTAAGAAGTCCTGGTAATACATAACCCATGGCCTTGGGGCCTTTCACAACTTAGTATTTATTGATTGAAATAAAGCCTTGGTTGTCTTTTTTTCATTCTGAAGGTATGGCATGTTCTTCCAGACTCACTTCTCCTCTTTGGTTCCTACAATCTAATAGGCACTCAATAAGCACTTTCTGATTATATTTCATCCTGACCACATCCTGGCCACCTTGTATCTTGGTCATAGAAAGGACTCCAAAGTTTCAAGATAAGCCATATATATACATATATATATATATATATATATATATATTTGCCAGTCCTGGTCTTGAACTCAGGGCCTGAGCACTGTCCTTGGATTTTTCTCAAGGCTAGAGCTCTACCACTTGAGCCTCAGCATCACTTCCGGCTTTTTCTAAGTATGTGGTACCAAGGAATCGAACCCAGGTCTTCGTGCATGCTAGGTAAGCACTCTACCACTAGGCCAAACTCCTGGCCCCCAAATATATTTTTTAAATCACAACTCAAACCTACCTTTTGAAGAAAATGGGACAATACAGTTAGGTAGATTGCCCAAGGTCAGTGGTAGGACTACAACAGGAATCTAAGCCAGGTGCCAGTGGCTCATGGAAGGCTGAGATCTGAGGATCATGGATCAAAGGCAGCCTGGTGAGGAAACTTTGTGAGATCCTTACATCTAATTAACCAGCAAAAAGCCAGCAATGGAGCTGTGACACAAGTAGTAGAGCACCAGCCCTTGTGTGAAAGAAAATAAGAAGCATCATTCAGGCCAAGAGTTCAAGTCCAATAGAGTCTAGAAAGGAATTCAGAAAGGGATCTAGATGGCTGATTTCTATCAACTTACATTCTGGAGGACACAAACCTCTTCCCGACTCCCTCTTCTCTGGGGAGCGGGCACACTCATTTAACCTAGACCCATCTCTTCCTCTGACTCTTCAGTGATCCAGAATTCTAGTAATGCTAGCTGGACTCTTCATGTTGACTTTGCTATGAGTTAGAGCTTCCTACTGACTGAAACCTTACCCTATCCATGCTCCCCTTAATCACCCCAGCATGACTCACTGCTAGGGCAAGTGGGAGCCCTGACATCGGGGCCTCTGTGTAAGTCTGTTCTTGCCTCCTTGTTCCTGCATCACCCATTCTTACGAGTTCATCTGGCTCAGAACACACTTGGAAATCAAAATAACCTCTCTGCACACAAACCTCATCACTGCATTCATCCTGCCTTTGTTTCATGCTATTAAAAAATCTCAGAATTAATACACAATACTCTTTGCATTCATTTTATTTTGTACTGTCTCTTTCCTGTTATGAAAAGCTAAAATGACTAATTTGGATGGATATGGGTTTTTTAAATTTTTTATGGGCAATTGTCATGTGTCTGCTATTCTCTTGGGGATTGATTAAATCAAGGAAGCATCTTTTCTGGAAAGATGAATCGTGATAAGCATGTAGGAAAATGAAGCTGGTGTTGTGGCTCAAGTTGTAGAGGACTTGTTTAGTAAGCTTGAAGCCTTGAGTTCAAAACCAAGTATTGCCAATTTAAAGAAAAAGAGAGAGGGGCTGGGAGTTTGGCCTAGTGGTTCAGTGCTTGCCTAGCATGCACGAAGACCCGGGTTCAATTCCTTAATACCACATACATAGAAAAAAAAAAGCTGGAAGTGGTGCTATGGCTCAAGTAGTAGAGGCTCTAGCCTTGAAAAAGCCCAAGGACAGTGCTCAGGGCCTGAGTTCAAGACCCAGGACTGGTAAAAAGAGAGCGAGAGGGGGGAAAGGTGAAATTGTTTTAAGAGGGAGTGGAAGAGAATGAAGAAGTATGTGGGAAGGAATGAGTTTAATTGTGATGGACCCCTCTGTACACCTAATGTATGCTCATAAAAGAAGTCTTTTTAAAAAAATATAGCCAGGTACTGGCAGTTGACATCTATAATCCTAGCTATTTAGGAGGCTGAGATCTGAGAATCACAGTAAGAAGACAGTCTGGGGCAGGAAAGCCTGTCATTTCCAATTAACTACAATAACTGGAAGTGGAGCTGTGGCTCAGGTGGTACAGTAAGCACTACCCTTGAGCACAAAAGCTTAAGGACAGTACCCAATATTCTGAGTTCAAATCCCAGGACTGGAATATACCATAAAGAAAAGTATGGGCCCGGAGTTTGGCCTAGTGGTTAAAGTGCTTGCCTAGCATGCACAAAGACCCGGGTTTGATTCCTTGGTACCACATACATAGAAAAAAGCCGGAAGTGGTGCTGAGGCTCAAGTGGCAGAGCTCTAGCCTTGAGAAAGTCCAAGGACAGTGCTCAGGCCCTGAGCTCAAGCCCAGGACTGGCAAAAAAAAAAAAGAAATGAAAAAAAAAAGAAAAGTATGTGCACATGTGTTAGATATCACAGATGATAGAGATCAATGCCATGACAACTGACCAATGATGTTGACCAAGTACTCTGAGTAGAAGCAGAAGAGGGTAAATTATTCTGTTTGTTTTTTTTTTCTAATAGGAGCACCTTAAGAAGCTTTGATCTCGACTTGTATCCACAGGATATAGCACCTCAGTACAAAGATAACTGAGCAAGACCAGCCCCATAATCTTCTTCAAATCCTACAAGGGTAAGAGATGACTTGAAGATCTCAGTTCCAGAGTTAAAAATATCTTACCACGTGCTCAAGAAAACCATGACAAATAAGTGCAACAAACTTACCGGTGTTTTCCACTTCTTGTTGGGAATTCTTCAGCTTCGTGTTTTGTTTCGCTTTGGGTGGCTTTTCTGCATTGACGTCTTTCTTCCCTTTCCTCTTCAGGGGCTGGGGGGATGAGTTGTCGCTGGATCCAATTGTTGACTTAGACTGGTGATCATTTCCCTGAATGGAAAAACCACTGGATTAGCTCTTGATTAGCTAATGAACTCCCAAGGGGCTTGTCAGTACACACAGGTCAATAGCTAGTGATCAACAGAGCCTGCCTGTGCCTGCCCGTTTTCACACCACACTGGCTCCCAATGTACCTTCTCGAAAGCGGAAGAAGGGTTCAGCAAAGGAAGAAGAAGAAGAAGAACAAACCATCTCAAATTGTTCTTGATCATTTCATATGCACTAGATCTTTGCCTAGGAGCTAGGCTGGGGGGGGGGGGAGAAGGATAGCTCATTGGTAGTATGCTACCATCCCATGTCATGAATCTGTGAGTTCAATTCTTCCCTGACATCTCAAAACAAAGATCACGTACTGTTCCTTCACACTGCACACGAATGCGGTGAGATAAAAATCCACTGTCCCATGCTGCAGCCATGAGGCCTGGAGCTCAGCCCTTGGAGCTCAGCAGACGAGTGCCATCACTCCTCCCCTAATCCTGCACTGGTCCTCGTCTGATGAGATGTGTGAGGAATGGTCGCCCCAGCTGGATCCCTTAATCTAGTAATAGCTTCTAACCGAGCTGTCCAGTGGATGTTTCAAGATCGTGCCGTACTTGTAGAAATTCTTCAACAGCTGGTGAGCAGCCAGTTCAGGACCAGATGGGCCCCACTCCTTCCTGCAGGAGCTGTAGTCCCTTGGGCAAACAAACCCTTGCTGACTGCTCCTGGCCCAGACATGTGGCTCCCAAGGAGACCTGGCACATAGCACGAGTGGACTCAGCGGCCCCTCCCGCTGCCCTAGTACAGTGCCTGGGTGGTCAGATCACAGCCACTACGGCAGCATGGTTACAGCTCTGGTACTGCCCCCACACACACACACACACACACTGCTTTAGGAAACTCCCATCTGATAAACCTCGTGGCTCTCTAGTGCAAAACTCACCCGCCTGCTTGTTTAAAGTACAAAGCTGCAAGTGGTAGAAATAGTGAACATTTGAGAGACCCAGAATAGCTGGCTCCTGCTGTCATTAACATCTCTGGGATGGCAGGCTACCTAACTTCTAATGCATTGGGGCCTCAATTTCCCTAGTAGTTGGAAAAGGACTAGCGAAGATGAAGGGGAATGTTGATGGAGATGAATGCAGTGCCTGGCAAAGGACATCGGAGGGCCTACTCCGAGAACAGAGAAGGACCAACTTTTCCTAAACACATTCTCAAACTCCTGCCATCTTGAGTGAAATCTTTATGCCACATCTGTACCAGGCTAGTATCTGCAAATACATGTAGTGATGTTAAATAAACAAATCTGCCCAGAAACCTATTATAACTGCTCATTTTAAACATTTATATGTTCAGTCATCCAGAAGCATTTAAATGGTTTTAGCCATCACCCAATTAAGAAGAGAGAAATTCACAGCCTAACAAATGAAGTTATTTATGCTATTTTGTCGTAGCCTACAAGAATATGAATTATGCATAGATTTATTAACAGTATGAAAACTTGTCCAAATCTATAATGCTTTTTGCATAATTTAATTTCCTGTTCCAACTGCAATTTAGACATACAGTTTCCATTTAATTATTGCATTAGCTACAACCAGAGATTTTTTTTTCCCCTTTTCTTTTTCAGTGATTCTTTTCTTGCAAGGCCATAAACTGACAGGGAAAAAAACAGATAAAATTAATATAGTAGAATTTCCAAAAACATCAGCCAATTCCCATATTTTAGTCTATTTTCAATAGATGCTATGCACACCCCAAATAAAATTTAAATTCTAAAGGTTGAAGTGAGAGAAGCAACACTTCAGAGATGGCAGGGAGGTCTGAGGATGCAACTCAATGATAACAATTGTTAAGGCCCAGTATTGAACAATCCTAAGCCCTAAGAAAAGCAAAAATTTAGCCAAGTGTGATGGCATGCATCTTTAGTACTAGCACTGGAGAGACAAAGGAGGATTGCACATCTGAGGCCAGCTACAGTGGGAGATACTCTCATAGAAAGCAAAACTCAGAGTGGGGCGCGGTGGCTCACCCCTGTAATCCTAGCTACTCAGAGGCTGAGTTCTGAGGATCACAATTCAAAGCCAGCCCAGGCACAAAAGTCTGTGAGACTCTTATCTCCAATTAACCACTTAAAAACTGGAAGTGGCACTGTGGCTCAAGGGGTAGGGTGGTAGTCTTGAGCTGAAGAGCTCAGGGACAACGCCCAGGCCCAGAGTTCAAGCCCCATGAGTGACCAAAAAAAAAGTAAAAGCCAACCAACAAAAACAGATAGCAGAGATGGTGCTCAACTTTCAAGAACAAGAATAAAATCCTGAGGCTGAGAGGCTCTGAGCCCATCAAAGGGCATTTGGAGAGGATGGGGGTTGGTGGTAGTGGTGGTGGTGGTATATTTAAGTATTTTTACATTTTTCATTATCATAATTGGATATGGGTCTCCTATATGTTATACAATGTACCTTGATCAAACTCACCGCCCCCCCAGATCACTCTCCCCTCTCCTCTTCTTCTTCCCAAGCCAAGCTCAACAGGCTTCACTGTTCCATCTTTACACGTGCACATAAATTATTCGACCATATTCACCCTTCTTCAGTCCTTCTGTATGGGCTTCTCATTCCCACAAATAGTCATACCTCAGACAGGACTTGCTTTATATTCCTGTCTCTTACTGTTTTAGTGTATGGTAAACATTCAAAGGGGTTTTAATACATGCATGCACAGTATTTTAGTTAAGCTGACCCGCTCTTTTCCTCCTCATCCCCACCATTCTCAGCAGCTACCAAGTGTGTTTCACTATAGCTCTCTGGGGAAAGTCACAGAAAGAAGCAAAAATTCTATTCTGTAATGCCAGGGGATGGATAACATTTTACAAATACTTCATTTCTGATAGGGACACTCAAAGGTGATTTTAAAAAAAATAGCTGACTCAAACAATTCTGCACCTTTGACAAGTGACTTTCACTCATTCATTCAGTGACTCATCTCTGGGCAGTCTGTGAGTGGAAAGTAAAGGAAACTGAGAAAAAGGAAAGAATTATTTTGTATTTAGAAGATAGGAAATAGCCAGGTGCCAGTGGCTCACGCCTGTAATCCTAGCTACTCAGGGGGCTGAGATCTAAGGTTCATGGTTCAAAGCCAGCCCCGGGCATAAGAAAGTCTGTGAGACTCATTTCCAATTAACCACCAGAAAACTAGAAGTGTTGCTATGGCTCAAGTGGTATAGTGCTAGCCTTGAGCTAAAGAGCTCAGGGACAGAGCCCATAACCAACAAAAAAAAAAATAGAAGAAGGAGTGGGGGGAGGAAGAGAAGGGAAATAATTCAAATGCTTTTTTTTTTTTTTGACTAGTCCTGGACTTGACAAGAAATCAAACCCAGGTCTTCGTGCACGCTAGGTAAGCACTTTAACCCTAGGCCAAACTCCCGGCCCTCAAATGCTTCTTTTAAGGGAGGAGTGGAATCATGTAATTGTAACTCCTCTGTATATCACCTTTACAATGAAATTTAAAATAAACAAATGTATAGAAAGTTACATATAAATGTATAAATTATATAATTCAAATTATGTACTTCAGTGTGTAAACTATATGTGATTTCAGATGTAGAATTTTGAGGAGATGGTGAGGTTGGGGAGGGGTCCATCGGTGCTATTTTGAGGCTCAACCTGTGACATGTCACCTGAGGTAGTGGGGTTTGGGATGGGAGGAAGATACGTGATTGGGGAGTTTGGCTCACATCGCTCTAAGTAGTAGAAAAAACTGAGCACCTATGTGCTATGTGCACATTAACACAAATGCTTAGCAGATTGCTAGGTAAGTATGGTGCTTAAAATCAAGGTCTGATTGAAGCTCTCTAATTCTGCCAGAGGCACTGAAACACTACCTAGCCTGGCTTTGTCTTTCCCATGCTTGTCTTATTTCACTTCCTTTCCACTAGAGGGCGCGTTGATCCTATGTGGTGAGGTCCTCTCAGTTTAAAGGACCTCCTCTAGAGTTTATTTTTCAAACTCAGTGGAATACCAGATAATTCACTTAATGTTTTCCTTTTGTTCTAAGTGTAAAATCGCAACCTAAAATTATTCACAACTGGGATAATTACTGTGTCTCTCCCAGCAGACATGTGTCACCCTGGTGGCAGTGAGAGCCTACTTCTCTCCCCCTAGAACCTCAATTTCCCACTCCACCCCAAGTCTGGCTCCACTGGGCAACTTGACCAACTCAGCTTGGCATCAGAAGGTCCTCTGCACATTTCTGTAGCATTTCTCTGTCTCCATCTGTCTGTCTGTGCACCACAGACACACCCATTCACTCTCTTCTTCCTACAATAAAACAATTCCTAGAAAGCTGCATAGGACACATAAATTTCTAGAATTGTAGTTATGGTTCCCTGCTAAGTTCAGGGATGCTTCCTTGTCGGTTTGCTAGTGGTTCTGAAAGTTTGAAAAATCAGCTCTCCCTATACAGTGCTCCTCGCTTTCATTCTCTTTTCTCAAGGCCAGGATGTTAATGATCTATAAAACACTTCAATCTCCAGAGAAGAACCTATTAATTAAAAGAAAGGAGTAAATTGATCCTGCTGGTAAAAGAGGGGAAAAAAAGAGCTTGTGATTTTGGGTTTACAAGTATAGGTCATTTTCTCTGTTGTGGCTTTCTGCCAGACAGTCACACATACCATAAACAGGTTCGGTGAGAACCCAGTATATACATAAGGCACTATAGTCAAGGCTAAACTCCTCTGTTCAGATGGAACTTCCTAAAGGAAGTCCCTCCCACTTAATAGTTGCCAGTCATTATGTCACAGTTCACTCCTTTTAATTTTGGGTTGTCTTTCAGATAAAGCTTTGTACATTATGCCCTGGCCAACCTTTAATGGCAACCTTCCTACCTCTGCTTCCTGAACAGTGGGTATTACAGGCATATTCCACCGTGCCCAACCCTCATTCTTTTTTTCTTAACCCCTCAAGTGGCATCCAATCTAGGACCTCACTTAGCCTTCATGATTGGGCCTCTCCAACTTCAGATCACTCCGTCCTTCTTTTCCCTTCTCTTTTTTATTTACTTATACTGAGACCTGAACTCATAGCCTTATATTCAGTTTCTAGGCTCACTGCTAGTGCTCAACCACTTACTTAAACCACATCTCCTGCTTGGCTTTTCTGCTGGTTCCTTTAAGAGTGGAGTCTGGTAGACTTTTCCATTCAAGTTGGCTTTAAACTAAGATCCTCCAGCTCTCAGCCCCCTGAGTAGCTAGGAGAGCAAGCCTGAATCACCAGTGCTCTGCCACCCTAGCCTTCTTTGTGCCTCTTCACTGCCAAACTCTGTACCAATGGCCTGGATATCTTTGCATTTTCAGCCAGGATTCCTTTTATTCTGGCCTCATCCTTGCAGGATTTTTTCTTTTATAATATCAAGGTCTCAGCCTCAAATAATTCAATAGACTATAGTGCCCTGTCATATTTTAGCTTGGAAATTAATGGTCTACCTAACACACACACACACACACACACACACACACACACACACACACACACACACACACGCATGCGCGCACACATACACACAACTAGAATAAACTCTCAGTAAGGTCAAGTCTTTGTCTCTTTACCAGCCTGCATAGGATAGCACTTGTGTTTCAATAAGTGCTTAACAAGTATGTAAGTGGGTGAAGAGACAGATGGAAAAATGGATGGGTGGGTAGATGGAAGGAAGGCAAGATGGATGTTTAGATGGATGCATGCATGCATAAAAGATAGGAAAGATAGAATGGGTGGATGGATGGATGGATGGATGGATATCCAGAGTACTGGGGAACATTGTGGGGAGAGGGACAGACTAAGCAAATTGATTTTCTAAGCCACAGAAAATAAGCACATGTGACATCTGTGGGCCTTGACTCCTGTAGGATGTGAATAGACTTTCTGTTTTTGCCTCACAGCCACCACCTCAGTATGGCCTTTCCTGATACACAATCTGAATCTGTTTTCCCTTTCCCATCTCACATGTCACTGGGTTAGTTCTTTTACTTTTATCATACTTTGTAATTACACAGTGATTTGTGAAATCATTACTCTATCCACTCTCTCCTCAAATCGACTGTTTGTATTGATCATTTTGTTTATCTCTGTCTCCCTGGAACTCAGTACCAGACACCCAGAAATTCGCTCAGTATTCATCATGAGATGAGCCAGTATTTCCAGCAGATACTGAAAACTTCCTAAACAAGAAAAAAAAAAGATTTCACGTGTGTAGTTGCCCATGCATTTTTCAAACCAAAAATATGCTGCAGCATTTCATTAAAAGTGTAGATTTTCAAATTTCCTAATAATAAACACAAAACTCCAAAGTCAAGTAAATGCAAAGAGACAGGTCATGACCTTTTTGACCTTCCCATGACCCTCTGTGACTCGAGTCTGTGTTTAACCTCCTCTGCTAAGGCTTGCATGCTCTGCAGAAAGAATTCTGCTACTAGAAAATTTTCAAGAAAAGTAAGAGAAAAGACAAATTTCAACTCCTAAATGAATGGAGTTTGGCTAGCTTTTTAGTGACAAAATGTATTTTTCAGATACTGGTGTCTTCTCATTCCTCTTCCGTTCCATCCTAGGAGATTGGTTATATCCAAGTCTGGGTACTTTGGTCTCTAATTCCACTCCCCCCTCCTTCTTTTTCCTCTCTTTCCTTTTTCTCTCCCCTCTCCTCTCCTCTCTTGTCTCTCTCCTCTCCTCCTTTCTCCTCTTCCTGTCCTTTCTGTCTCTCCCTCCCTCCCTATCTCCTCTCTTCTCCTCTCCTCTTCCTCCTTCTTCTTCCTCTCTCTCTCCCTTTAAGCCTGTCTGGTCCATACCATGCTGTCCTGGCTATTAGAATCACAATGACACTAAAACCATTATTTAGTAGCTCATATCTGTACATGGTCAGCATGCCCTCTGCGGGGCTCACGGTGTGCTGAGTGCTTTCTGTAACACTTCCAACTCAACATGTTCTAAATAAAGCAGGTCATTATGTCCTCTGACTTGCCTTTTGCTGACCAAAGGACTATCCTTTCCTCTGGCAGGTAGCCAAGCTTAAGAGTCCTGTGGTTGGGGCTGGGAGTTTGGCCTAGTGGTTAAAGTGCTTGGCTAGCATGCATGAAGACCCGGGTTCGATTCCTTGGTACCACATATATAGAAAAAAGCCGGAAGTGTTGCTGAGGCTCAAGTGGTAGAGCTCTAACCTTGAGAAAGTCCAAGGACAGTGCTCAGGCCCTGAGCTCAAGCCCAGGACTGGCAAAAAAAAAAAAAGAGTCCTGTGGTTATCTTTGTCTCCAACCCCCCTATTAGCCCTATGCATAAACACTGATCACTTCCAGCCACCTCTGCCATCTTCCCAATCTTGGCACTTATCATTTCATGCCAGTCGTCTCATGACTGATGACTTAATTGTGGATTCTCACTACAGGAGGTCTTTTTAAAAAGGAAGAGATAAGAGGGTCTTAAGATGGACTTGAATTCAAATTTTCACTTCTAGGTGGCTCTCACAGCCCTTGTAACTCAATGACAAAGACATGGCCATTTCCTTCTGGCATGTAAGGTCATACAGAAAGAAGCACAACACCCTCTATCCAAGAGGGGACCACTGGCTCAGACGGCTGGAGGGATTCATTGTCCACTGTGGGCAGAAGCCAGAGCTCAGGGCAGGCCATGTGGCCCAGCCCCTCCTCCACCCTCTTCAAGGCAGCCCTTGTTTCATCTACTCTTCCTTCACAGATTTTATTTAGCTTTTTACCATGTAGCTGCTGAAAGGAGCTTGACTTAGGGATAAGCCCTCCGGAGTCACTAATTATGACCAGCATTATGGCTTTTCTGCATGCTCAATTGCTTTCCTCACACTCCCCAGCTCCGAGGTCTCTTTCCCCAACTTCCCCTTTCACCAGACTCTTAAATAATCCTCAAAGGCTGGCCTAAATCCAGCTTCCTGAACCACCATCATCCATCCATTCCTTCCTCTGTCATCATTACTGATCTAACAACACACTTGCTGTTTAGCTTTTATTTTGAGCTTTTTTAGGCTCTCTTCTTCTATTAGACTGTACATTTCAGAGGGTTCTGTGTGTTTGTTTTGTTTCAGAGGGAATTGGATAGAGTTTGAACTCAAGGACTCACACTGGCTAGAGAGATGGTCCAACCACTTGAGCCAGACCCCAGCCATTTTTGCTTTAGTTATTGTTTGGATTGGCCTCACACTTCTCTTTGGAATAACTCTCAGTCTTTTTGTGAAGTGCAAATAGGATTACTGTTTTCTTATCAAACCTTCCTTCTCAGTCTTTATCAGAGATAGAACACTAAAATGGGCTAATGTTGGAAATGACCTACTGGTTCTTAAACTTTTAGATCTCAACCCATGACCGAAATCAGATCAGATATACATACAAGCGAAAAAAATGAAATCAGTATTCTAAAAGTATTATATCTCAGGATGTGAATTGTAATGATAAAGCTTCGGTCTTTATACTCTCACATAACTGTTTACATACCACAAGGCAGTTATGTTTTATTTTTTCGAATTTAATTGAAGCCCTAAGGACAGTCTCCCATCTAGAAATATAGACAGAACATTAATGAGGAAAGCATCTGATACTTACACTCCCTTTAGACCTTCGGGATCCTACAATAGGAGGCAGAGAAGAGGCTTTCTGACTGTGGAAACAAATTGCAATGCAGACATGTGAATGTTATTTACAGGTACTGCATAATGCAAGGTAAACATCACCCCAGCCTGGCACCCTGTCCTCAAGACACCATTTATTGACATTTGCATTCCACAGAAGGGACCATAACATACTTTAGATGTCACCAGACTCCTATAACATCTTCAACCATTCCAAAAACAGTTCTAAAGTTGTCCTGTATAATCGTTGGATGGATACTACAAATCAACTTGATCACATCTTTATTCCATTTGCATGTCATAAAACTATGTCCCAAAAGAAGTCATGACTTGTTCAGTCTGAGTTAAAAACAAGCTTTGTCATTGTTTGTGAGGTCCCCTACCTGTGATAAAAGAGAGCAATGTGACACTAACATTTATAGTCAAGCAGCTTTTCTTTTTTTTTTTTCCGCCAGTCCTAGGCCTTGAACTCAGGGCATGAGCACTGTCCTTGGACTTTCTCAAGGCTAGAGCTCTACCACTTGAGCTACAGTACCACTTATGGCTTTTTTTCTATGCATGTAGTATGGAGGAGTAGAACCCAGGTCTTCATGCAGACTAGGCAAGCACTCTATCACTAGGCCAAACTCCCAGCCCGTTCAGGCAGTTTTTCAAACCAGCCATGATGACAAAATAATTAATGGTAGTGATAATAATAATTGTCCTTTCAACTGCAGGTGATTTCATAGATGTCTATATTATTGGAGAAAAAAAACAACTAAATATCTCCAAAATAGATTGTGTATATAAAAGGTAAACCGTATTAATTTGTATGAAAATGTCTAAACACAAGTCCTAGTTTTCCCATTACTCTCAAATCTACCCTGTAGCTCCCAAAAGATTAATCCAGCATAGCTTAGCAGAAATTGTGAAAGGATTTTCATTTCATGGATGAGTAAGGATAGTTAGCAAGGAGTCTATTGGTAAAACAATTCTAATTCATGGGGCCTAGTGGTAGAGTGCTTGCCTAGCATGCACGAAGACCCGGCTTCGATTCCTCGGTACCACATACATAGAAAAAGCCAGAAGTGGTGCTGTGGCTCAAGTGATAAATCTCTAGCTCTGAGAAAGCCCAAGAACAGTGCTCAGGCCCTGAGCTCAAGCCCAGGACTGGCAAAAACAAAAAAAAAAAGAATTCTAATGCACCAGGAAACAGTATGCTCTCATATAACTCAAAGCACCACCTCTGAAATTCCATTTCAAAGCTTCAGTTTGCCTCCCAAAAAGGTTTCGCATGTTATGGATTGATGGAAAACACATTGGTGAGGTCCTGCTCTATCTCCACAAAGGGTAATCCTTAGAATTCCATGTCCAAGGGTACAGTGGCCCTAGAATCTCTATGGAAAACCACAGACGTGAGACCCAGGACACTGAACAGACTCAGAGGGCCTGTGTGGGGGAGAGCGAGCACCCATGCACATGGCTGGGCAGGGCAACTGTTTAGTGAAAGAAGACCTTACAGGAAAATAAGCTTATGGTATATTCTGTATAATTACTATATGTATTTACTATATATTTACCTTACTAATTTGTGTAAGTGGAATTATATTGCTGTAAATTTACAAATATTCAAAAGGTTGTAAAATTATTTTGAGGATTTTTAGGGTGTTTGGATATTTCTATCCAAACTGACAAAAATTATTTAGTATAAACTAAACTAAAACTTCCAATTAGATTTATATAGAACAGTTGGAGATATAGCTCAATCATAGAATGGCTATACAGCAAATAGGTGGCCTTGAGTTCACATCCTAGCATTGCCAAAAAAAAGAGCAGCTGTTTTCATCACAAGCATAATTTTTTTTTACTTATTCTAAACTGAGTGCAAGATTTAAAAAAATACTATGTGGTCTTTCATAAATTCCAAACACTTATGTCAGAATACCTCTCCATCTCTCATGGCAACGAAACCAAGATCAATATACACGTGCATGCTTTCCATAGATAGGACTGTTTGCATAAATAAGATTATCAATTACATAAAATTATATGAGCAGTCGGCAAAATATCTAATACTTTCTTAAGTGACAACTAAAGCATGACCAAGGGCACGGGCTGAAGACTTACCCATAAGGCCTTCTCATTGTCGACTTGTCAAAAAGCAGTTCACTATAAGGCAACTTCTTAAACTTATCTCTGCCGACAGCCACATAAAACTGCCCATTCTCCAGCTCTGTCCCGCTCTCAACAAGTTTTCCTTCTAAAGTATACAGTCTGTCAAAATGTCAATAATGCCAGTGATCAGAAATTCAGCTAGCATTTACCAATTGTTTAAAATTATAAAGTAAATAAGAATGTTCTGGTTTTCATTTGGCTCATCCATAACTCTACTAATCATTGAATTATCATTGTCTCAAAATCATTAGATCTAAAAATGCCAACATTATTATGTGAATCTATTAACCAGCAATACAGGATTCCATTCAATGATTCTGACCATTGAGCTCACATCCACCTAAAGCCCACCAGAAATATTTTAGAAAGGGGGGTAGAAATGTGTACAGAATGTGTTATCTTAAAGTTCAGCTTCTATAAAAGATTGGTGTTTTTATTTATACTTTTTAATGTATTCTCTTGGTGTATGTACCAAGCTGGCAGGTGTCTCAAACTGGGTCAGAAGGAAGAGGTTAGAGGAAGGAGGTGTGAGCAGGCTGGCAGCGTGTGTGTGTGTGTGTGTGTGTGTGTGTGTGTGTGTGTGTGTGTTTGTGTGCTGTCCCTAAGCATCTTTTGCACAAGACTAGCACTCAACACTTGAGCCACAGCACCATGTATGGCTTTTTTATGATTAACTGGAGATTAGAGTCTCATAGACTTTCCTGTCCAGGCTGGCTTCGAACCACAATCTTCAGAACTTTACCTACTGTGTAGCTAGGATTACAGGTGTGAGCCACCAGAATCTGACCTGTTGGCAGCTTAAATAGCAGAGAACCACATAGCATGTGTGTTCTAGCTTTTCATGTGGTGCTTCTAACAGCAAACGAACATTGTCTCTTCCCAGCACTAAGGGGTCCCTTTAAAAAAAAAAAAACTTAACTTTCCTTACTGTAAAACTGCTGCTGGAAAGTACAATTAATATGTTACTCATTATAAGAACAGTGATCATTTTACTAAATGGTTTAAAGTGTCCACAGATTTTTTTTTAAGAACAGGAAAAATAAGTCAGAACTAAACCAGGAAAGTAATACATATGTATGAAGGTTATAAAGAAGAGCTAATAATTGGGAAAATGCCACGATGATCATTAGACAGATTCATAGGTTCCTTGCATTTCATAATAAAAATGAGCAACAATTTGCGAAGACAAGTACACACACACACACACACACACACACACACATTTACTTAATTACAGCCATTGACCTGTCAACTTATTTAAAGAATCTACAACCGGATGCATCATATGAAGTCATGAAGTATACTGAAAATAAGTCCCTAAAACCTCTAAAATGCATTTGTTTATAGTTACCAAACAAGTGTCCAGGTCTCCATGACACTGTACTTATACTCCTACAAAGCTCATGACACCACTACCAAGTTTTAGGTTTCCTGCTTGATAATGCTGATGCTGACCTCTAGGATCACACAATCGTTTGTTGAAGAGCCAGGGAGGTTGCCCTGCCCACAGCAAGACGTGGAGCAGGACCCGGGTCACTAGACATAGCAGCTGCTGCCACCCCCTGGTGGTGAATACCAAAAATGACTCCAGACACACTGACTGCCAAGCGTCCCCTAGGGGCAAAATTGCACCTGGTTGAGAACCACTGGCCAAGTGCCAGGCATTCTTCTTTTAGATCTGAATCAGTAGTTAACTTTTATAGGTAGAAATGAAAGGCGGCAGAGCTGTGCATGCTGAAAATCCCCAGCCAAGATGTGAGGAGTTTCTTCCTCAGGCAGATCAAGGGCAGGAATGGATTCTAACTAGGACATTTGCCCATCAGCTCTGCTTTCTTCCTTTGCAAAAAAGCATAAGGATCCCAAACACAGAGCCAAACCAATTTTTGTGGGATGTATTGATTAATTCAAAGACACATATAAAGATATAATTACGTCTGTTAAGGAAAAGTACAGGCTTCTCCTATATATACAACCAGACCTCCAGAAATAAAGAAATAAGATTATTAAAGTAGTTGAGTACTCAAGGAATACATGTTTTCAGTTCTATGTTGATACTGTCATATATTTGATTCCTATGTATGAATTTATATAGTATATGTATATAGTATACATATATACATCATATATAGTATATAAAAATCATATATACTGTATTTATGGAAAAGTATATCTAGGCATAAAATTGGATATTTCTTTGTGTCCTTTCTATCACTTATTGGGCAAGTCTGTCTTTATGAGGATGTCATATATATATATATATATATATATAAAGATTTTGATCTAACATCGAAATAAAACCCAGGAGAATATAAGATGTAAATAATTTTAAAATGAAAAATGAAATAAAAACACAGAAGACATTTTCCTGATCTCAGAATCAAAAAGATCTGAGATAGTTGTAAAACTTTAGAAGGACTGAAAATTTAATTATGTCAAAATGTAACATACTTATATGTGTAATTCATATATATATAAGAATATTGTGTATGTGTGTGTATATATATACATAAAACATAAAACCTAGTTAGAAGTCTCATGAGAAAGGACCAATTTCAGCTGGGCACTGGTGGCTCATGCCTGTAATCCTAGCTATTCAGGAGGTTGAGATCTAAAGATCACAATTCAAAGCCAGCTGGGAAAGAAAAGTCTATGAGACTCTTGTCTCCAATTAAATCATAGAAAGAAAGAAAAGCTGAAAATGGCACTGTGGCTCAAGTGGTAGAGCGCTAGCCCTGAGCAAAAGGAGCTCAAGAACAGTATTCAGGCTCAGGGTTCAAGCCTCAGGATGGGGAAGGAGGGAAGGCTATGACAGTTTATACATCATGGAATATAAGCATGTGTCATTTATTTAGAGCAGCTTAATAGTTAAGAGCACAGGCTCTGGAACAAGATTGCCTATGAACTTGAATCACAGCCCCACTACTTACTATCTGTGCACGTTCAGTCAGAGTCTCACATACCAGTGTACTAAAAGAGAATAACACTATGTACCTTGCTGGATCACTTTTAGAAATCTAAAAGTATTTTCAATAATGCCTGTCACAAAAGAAATAATCCACAGATGTTGCTGTGTATTAGATAAATAAAAAATCAAGAAACCATAAAATATGAGGTTCCCTAAACACAAGTGAAAACAACAAAATGTTCCACTAGTTTTATACTACAATTAAGAGTATGAACTTCTCTCAAATATAAAACAGAGTGTGACTTTCCCCTCTTTGGGCCTTGTGAGGCCCTCTCATGAACTTCCTGTGTGAGAGTAAATTAGCACATATTCTTTAAAAGACAATCACCACTTGAAATATGTCTCCCACATAACACAGTCATTCAACTTGGTGACTTTCAGTGTCCTAATGAACTTCATCTATAAAGGCACATCTGCTCACAAGATTGGAAAGGAAGCAAAAAAGTCAGATTAACTTAAGTTCCAACGAAGGACACTATAAATAAATAAATGAATGCACACACAAAAAGAAATGTTTTTAATTGCAGAGAATACCCTCTTCTTAAATTCACTAATACATCCTGACATCTGAATTTTTACCCTAAGTAGATAGTTCATACCATCAAATAATCATGTCAAGTCCTCACTGCTTAAAACAATGTTGATGCTCATCTATGTACTCTAAACCAGAAGAATAGAAATAGCTAAAATATACTGGTGTGTGCTGAGGTGCCAAGGACTGTGTAAAGTTCTCGGTGTGATCATAACCTAAAACAATTCCACAACAGAACACTGTTACATAACCATTCTACCGATAAAGAAAAGCATGTCAATGCTAACTAGTCGGAAATTAGAGTTCAACATTAGATCTGGAGAGCAGAGCATCAGTGGCTCATGCCTGGATTCCTAGTTACTCAGCGGACTGGGATCTGAGGATGACAGTTCAAACCCAGACCCATCTGTGAGACTATTAGCTGCAATTAAGCACCCCAAACAGCTAGAAGTGGAGCTGTTACTCAAGTGCTAAAGCACTAGCTTTGAGCAACAAGGCTCAAGGACAGCGTCCAGACCCTAAATTCAAGCCCCAGAATTGGCCCAAATTAAAAATTCAAATCTAGGAACCAGCTATTCCAGAGTCTCCAGGGAATGTCTTTGATGGTTCCCAAATTCACCTAATTGCAAGAAGATTGCTTTAACATACCTGTGGACAGCCCCACTCCTGAGAGTTATTTTTTCTGTGACCATTTGCAGAACATGGTCCCACTGATTCAAGGCTTTCCTGGGGATGAGGAGGCGGGAAGCTGGATGTAGGAGGTCGCCATTTGCAATCAAGCTGAGGAGAAAAAGAAGCCAAACCAATTGAAATAGTGACGCTGGTGCCTCTCAAACCTAAATTCCAAAACCCAAAGGAAATCACCAAGCCAAGTATAACTGAAAGAGCGACGGCCTCCAACTTACAAGATGGTGCAGGGTTCCTGGAGTGATTTTCTAAAGCGAGCTGACACATTGATCCTGCTGTGGGTTACTGGTTTTACCTTCACAAGCAAAGCAAAGAAACATAAATCACTGAGATTATCCTTTTACTTTTCAGTGAGGAGGAGCATCAGGTTTCCAAGAAAGTGGCAAAGAACAGTTGGACCTTAGTTAAAACCTTGTTCTTTTCTTACTTATATCAATACACAGGGCTCATTCACCCTCTATCAATATTAGATGGCCTTATCAAAGCTCTTGGAGGAAAAAAATGCATTAAGCCCTAAGCATACTGCTTGTGCTCTATGGCAAAGACAGAAACTGTTGATTATTCTGAGAATTTCAAAGCAACTGGAAACAATGAGAAATGAACAATAGAATAATCCTACAAAAGCTTGAGTTCTGAATCATTCCCTCCGCAGCCACACACAAGGGTATGTCATCTCTCCACTCCCCCTCCTCTTGCACCTGCTTCTGGGTCCATACTAACACTCAGTCTAAAGAGACTTTGCCTCAGCTTCATGTCTACTCCTACCCAGCTGCACAGGTGCCAACACCCTGGAGGGGGTAGAGGGAGTGGTGGGGGGGGGGACTGATTGCTCCTCTCTCTTCTCGATTTGCTTCCAGAGTCCACACAGCCCAGAGTAACAAATTCTTCTGAGGAGTGATTTTTAGCATCTGTCCAGCCTCAGAACAGCCCTTAACCCCTCCCAAGCCAATGAGCTTTCCTGTCCTGCAATGAATAGTCCATATCATTGCCTCGTATAACCCTAAAATCCCTGAGAAAGAGAGACCAGGACGGAGAGAGATCACGAGAGAAGGGGGGAGGGAGATATTGTGGGAGAGTAGAGGTCATGAAAGGGAGAGATGATTTCAAATTTGAAATCAATGAGCCCAAAGCCCCTCCCCCTCCCTTTGGTTCACACCCCTGCTCTTTTCCATCATCGATTTTCTCCTTTTCCATCTGTCTCAGAAGAGTCCTTGCTCCCATGATTTGTGGAAACTTACTAAGTTAGCCTCACAGAAGAATGGAATGGTGGAGACTAGATACTGGTGAAGGCGGCAGGGGCCGAAGGACACGTAAAGAAGTCTAAAAGGGATCTCCAAAACACAGCTAGAGAGGAAGAAGGCATGGTGTTTATGCTATAACACAGCTGGGGAACCAATGATGTTAAACTATGCTC